>NC_062188.1:18111833-18116833 GCF_912470025.1 Vespa velutina | reverse complement strand
CTTCAACCAACAACAACAACAACAACAACAACAACAACTTCTTGTTCTTCGTCGCTCTAGCCAAGCGTTACTATTACTACTACTACTACTACTATACTATTACCATCACCACCACCACCACTACTTCTTCTCCTTCATCTTTTTCTTCTTCTCGCTTGAAACAGCGAGACAGACAAAGACAGAGAGAGAAAGTAAGAAAGTAAGAAAGAAAGACAGAAAGAGAGAGAGATACTAGTCTCTCGTACGTTCTTCTTGGACTGAGAGAATGGCAATGGTCAATATGAATAACCTACTCAATGGCAAAGACTCGCGGTGGCTACAGCTTGAGGTTTGCAGAGAGTTTCAACGCAACAAGTGTACCAGGCCCGACACGGAGTGCAAATTCGCTCATCCACCAGCCAACGTCGAGGTGCAGAATGGACGGGTTACTGCTTGCTACGACAGTATCAAGGTAATTAAACATCCAACCATTATATTTATATTCTAATTATTTCTAATCGTTGTTTTTACGAATTGTGACTTCCGACAACCAACGATTCGAACAATTATCGATATTACTCCTATTGTCATTATCTTCTTATTTCCTTTATTATTATATATATTTTTTTTTTTTTTTTTTTTTTTTTTTTTTTGACTAGAACACATACGTCGCGTTCTAACGTAAAATAATGTAAATCCAAACGGTAAAATTGCGTTTATATCTGGCATAATTATATTATACAAAGAAATAAGTCAGGCGATAGAATTTGTTATTGTTAAAAAAAAAAAAAAAAAGAATTTAAATAAATAAATTTTTATAAATCGTAGCGAGGGGATAAAAGAAAATTTTCACGCTTTTGTACTATACTAATAGTCGACGATTTTATTCGCGTAAGAAATGCACGATATATATTACACGCGTGTAAATATATATATATATATAATTATAGGTATATATATATATATATATATAACGATGTGCACGATTAAATGGGGTGGGGTGGTAGGCAAAGATATGAGCAGGGTGTGGCTCTTTCTCTTTCTCTCTCTCTCTCTCTCTTTCTCTCTTCCCCCGTCTAAATGCCTTCTCTTGTGGATATTGAATGTGAAAATTGAATTTGCAGTTATTAATAGAGACAATTATTCAACGCCCGAGTACCGACGTTGTCGTCGTCGTCGTCGTCGTCGTCGTCGTCATCGTCGACGACGACTCATCGACGTGGAGAGAAAGTCGTTCTTTTCGCGAGTTCGACGAATTGGACGGATGAGAGGATGGGGGTGAGAGGGTAGAGAAATGGGGTGGCGAGGTGAACACAGAGGGTTGGGGTGAAAAAAAGACTTATATACTTGCCGCGTAAAAATCGCATATAATCTTTTATCTCGAGAAAGTTCTCGTAGGTTTGAAGGCTCGACGACGCAAATAGACCTTTTTCTCTGATTAAATAAGGGAACGTCGATCTCTATCATTCTTTTCTTTTCTCCACCTCCCGTCCACCCGCCCGCCCCCCTCTCATTTTTCTTTTTTCTTTTCTTCTTCTTCTTCCTCTTTTTTTTTTTTTTAACCTTCGAATTATATATTCCTCGTCAAGGGATAAATCGATCTGAAGGAAGAGAGATTTACGTACGTCTTATATAAAGTGAGACAGGGGATGGGGAATGGCGAATAAGGTGATATGGGGTAGACATGAACGGGGGAGGGGGAGAAGAAGCAAAAGTATTTAAGTGATTCGAAAATAAATCAATTAATCTTTCTCGAAAAATTATTGTTCGATCGTCGGTCTTGTAATTATTACGATGTGGAAAGGAAAAAAAAAATAATAAAAGGAGCAATATGAATTTTAAGATTACCGTCAGGAACTTTTGACCCAATCTTACATTTATGAATGATGTAAATATGTATATATATATATATATATATATATATATGTGTATGTGTGTGTGCACGTATATATTTAATCTTTTATACCTTTTGTTCGATACGTATCTCTATATTTCAATGAACGTCGAAATTTACGTAGAATACATATGTACCGTGTGACAAGTTAACGTGTTCTCAGATAGATATACAGATATATACATACATACATGGATGCATATATGCGCGTGTGTGTGTGCGTGCGTGCGTATGTGTATATATATATATATATATATATATAGAAGGAGGTATGTACCACTTACGAATTGATCGAAGTTTAAGAGGAAGGAATTTGCTTCAACGACAATGGAGAAATTTCATAGTATTTGGATTGACGCGTTTCATAACAATTCCATTATATTATTATGATGACGATGAACGAGAACGTATCTATCTAACATTTTCTCATATATCTATGTATAGATAGTGTAACGGAAGGTAATCGTTGAATTAGAATGCATATATATATATATATCTTATAATTGTGAATACGTCGATGTATTCTAACCATTTAACGAATCGATTGCAATTTCTCTTTCGATGAATGAGGAAACTCTTACGGGTGATATTTAATATAATGTAATCACGTGTGCGCGTTTATTGGGCGGAAAAGGAAGGTGGAGATAATGATATGTTAAAGAATAATAATACGAATTAAAAGTGTATATTTCGAGATATATATATATATATATATATATATATATATATATATATATATGTATATTTTTGGTGGGCCAAAAAGTTCATACGTGATTTTTAAATATCAATGACTACTTTGATTAATTTTGTCTTTTTTTTTTTCTTCTTCTTTTTTTTTCCTTTTAATTCTTAATAATAATTGACGAATGTTATTTATTCTACATAAAAATAAATTACAAAGCTTCGAAAATTTTCCTTTTTCTTTTCTTTCTTTTTTTTTTTTTTTCAAATAATTCTTACATTATGTAGGTGTATAGAATGCGTGTTTGTGTATATATATATATATATATATATATATATATATATATATATATATATATGTAAATACGAAATACAAGCTTACTAAGTACGATTGTATGGAATTTAGTTGATATCTGACGTAGTAATACGGATAAAGATAAAATCAGACTCTCTCGAAGTATCGTTTTTTTCCTCATAGAAATCTCTTTCATCGAGAATATACACGTGTAGGTACACGCGCGCGGATATCGGCACGTACGATCAGAGTTCGACGCATTAAATTGTCCCTATTGTGTGTATGTGTGTATGTGGATGGGAATGTGTGTGCACGCGCGCGCGCGTGTGCATTATGTGTATGTGTATGCGTATCTTAAGAGTCTTCTTCTTCGCAATGAGCAAACGAGCGAACGCAAAGCGAGCAAGCCGAGCAATAACGGAAATAACGTTGGCGATCGTAGGACAAAACGTTATCTTTGTGAAAAAAAAAGACAAATTCTTGATATCGAGATAAGATAATCGAGAGATAGATAAATATATAACCAATGAGTTTATCTATTTCGCTTTTGTTCATTCTTTTTTTTTTTTTCTTTTTTCTTTTTTTACTGTTTCTTTTTTATGTATTTTTTTCTTTTTACCATCTTTTCTTTCCTTTTCTTTTCTTTTCTTTTCTTTTTTTACTTTTTATTATTGATTTTATTTTTTATCATCCTCTCCGTCATTTTTATCTCCGATCGTATTACGTACAAATCGTCGAGTTAAAAGTATATTATTATTATTTCGAAATTGATTCTTTCGATATAGCTGATAATAAAAAAAATTAATTAATATAAAATGAAATGAAATAAAAATAAAGAGGGGGAAATAAAGAAATAGGGAAATAGACGCGAATAAGAATCGAAGAAGATCGTCGAGTTTCTCTCTCGTCGGTTCATACTCGTTGTCGTCGTCGTCGTCGTCTTCGTCGTCGTCGTCGTCGTCGTCGTCGTCGTCGTCGTCGTCGACGTCGACGTCGACGTCGTTTAATTCTGGAAGCTATTAATGTCGTCGTATGGCTCGTCTGAAAGGCTCGCTTGTCCGTCGATCCACGACAGTCTCTTCTCGCACGTTCCTCTCTTTCTCACTCCTTTCTCTCTCTCTCTCTCTCTCACTCACTCACTCAATCTCTCGCGCGCGCAAGAATGGCAAAGAATGGCACTCGTTACGTTTAATCCGGCCAACGAAACAACCTCGCATTTGGAGTCGTACACACCGATTTATTTCATCCCACGCGACTTGTAGCCCCTCCCTCCCACCCCTGCCCTTCCCTATCTCTCGTATGTGCAGCAGAATGGTCCCTCTCTCTCTCTCTCTCTCTCACACACACACACATTCTCAATCTCTCTCTTTCTCGCTCTCTCTTTCTCTCTGCCTATCTGTTTCGTCTGTTTATATATCCATTTAAAGAGAAGAAAATCAGTTTTGAAAATCGCCATTATTTATATACTCTCTTCCTATATCTTTTTATTTTTGTGAAAGAAAGAATAAAGCCTATATTTATTAGAAAAGCTTATATTATGTATCGTTCGATGTATATATTATTTTGTTGTGATAATTCATATAAATCTTCAGAGAGAGAGAGAGAGAGAGAGAGAGAGAGAGAGAGAGAGAGAGAGAAATGAGGAGGAAAGGAAGACAGTTTGGATTTTGGTTATCTCGTCGCCGTTAAGTTCAACGAGAAGATATTTGGCAAAGCGATTCGTCGGTGTATAATAAAATATTCGATAAATTTCGACTAAAGTGTCATATTTACGTTCGTAATAGTTCGAGAAAAGGAATCTTTATTCTAAATATATTGGAGATCTGAGAACGAGCGAGGGAGAGTCGTTTAGGTATTTATGAGCACGAACGACAGCACATCGTGACTAAGAGAGAGAGAGAGTGAGAGGAGGAGGAGGAGGAGGAGGGAGAGACTGCGGATATATAAACAAAATTAATATTTTCTCTTGCTTACTATCGTAAATATTAATAAGCGTTACGCAATAAAAAGTGATAAAAGAAAAAGACAAAAAATTAAAAAAAAAAAAAAAAAAGAAAAAGAAGAAAGAAAGAAAGAAATAGAGAAAAGAGGAATGTTGAAGGAAAAAAAACAAAAAAAGAAACAAAAAGAAAAGGAAACGAAATAAAACAA
>NC_062188.1:18094333-18106833 GCF_912470025.1 Vespa velutina | reverse complement strand
TCTCTCTCTCTCTCTCTCTCTCTCTCTCTCTCTCTTTCTCTCGCAATGTATTTTCAGACGCGTTATGTTAGGCGTGACTCATTTCGCTCGCACTTCGTCGGATACGAGAGCTCGCATATCCGTCTTCTTGACCCCACTTTATCGTTGGTATGGTGAAAGAGAGTGAGTGAGAGAGAGAGAGAGAGAGAGAGAGAGAGGGAGAAAGAAGAAAAAAAAATGGAAACGTAGTTTCCTTTCTCTAGGAAGGAGGCCAACCTTGAAACTTCGTACTCGCGAGAACATAATTGCAAAAAAAAATAAAGTTCAATCTTAATTTCACGCGGCAAATTTGTTTAACGATGAACGTCGTTCGTAATCGTCGTAAATAAATTTATTTATGACGATTACGAGATAAGAAAATGATCATCGACTTCTTGCATAACGTAAGAAGAACTTGATATAAATTTCATTTTATTTATCTTTGATCGACGAACGAATGTTTCTTTCTTCCTTTTTTTTCTTTTTTTTTTTTTTTTTTGTTTTGTTTTGTTTTGTTTTATAAAGATAAATGATCGTCATTTTATAAAATTATTTAATCAATTTTAAAAGCAACTCGATTTGAGATTTATCAAGTATTTGAATCGTAAACTTTATAGGAAATAGAATTGTCGTCACTAATGAGATACACCATACACCGTAAACCAAATCTAATGTCATTTGATTTTTCCCGTTGAACGTATTTCGAGCCAAGTCGTTGAGTCGTTGCATAGAAAGCTGCCAAAAGCTTTCAAAATTTTGCAACAATTTTGTCAGAATACATCTAAAATGTTAATTATCATTTATCATTTTTCACAAAGAAGTAGTATATATATATATATATATATATATATATTTATCTGGAACTATTAACTCTATCTTCTTCGCTCATGTTAAATTGTAACGCATAACTTAGAAATCACAAAATCCTATTTGCGTGGGTTTATACATTCGGCTTTTACACACACACACACACACGCACACACACATATATATATATATATATATATATATATATAGACACATTTTAAGAAATGGAAATATGTTTCGAGCCACGTGTTTGACAGGTTGAACGTACGATTATAGTACTAAGAAGAAGAAAATCAGGAAATCCAAAAGCCCGTTGTTGTTAAGTGACGATAGTTATGATAACTAACGAGTTTTTCGAAAGGGGACCACCCATAAGAAACACAGTATTTTTGTGTTACGACCATTTCTATGTCTCATAATTAGAAACGTCTAGCTTTAAATTCTTCATACCGGAGAATCTTAAAATATTTACAATGTGCACGGTACAACGGGAGTTTTAAATTATTAAAATGTAACATAACGTAGAATCGTTTATTAAAAGATTTAATGATTAACATTAAAAGATTTGTCATTGCAGTTTCTCTTGTTGGCTTTGAGATTATATAGACAAGGACGAAGATAGCAATTGGAAGAGACTAATAGAGAAAGAGAGAGAGAGAGAGAGAGAGAGAGAGAGAGAGAGAGAGAGAGAGAGAGAGAGAGAGAGAAATAGAAATAGTAGAGAGAATAGATGCATCGAACGTGAAGATAGAGATAGACAGGGGGTAGTTCGGTACGAAGGGGGTGATTCGGTAAAAGCGTTAGAGAAGTCCAGGGAAGGAGAAGGAGGAGGTGGAGGAGGAAGAGGAGAAGATAGGTGCGTTTCACATTGGCAGACACGAAAAACATAGTTAACAGCTGCTACCTCCGGTGTTGGCGTCGCCCGCGGTCGCTCTCTGCACCTGTCGCGTCCGTTAACGTGAGACTAAAATACGGAACGACGAGCTCGCGAGTGGAATCGTCCGTCGGATCGGGGCCTCTCACTTTTTCTCTCTTTCTTTCTCTTTCCTCATTTCTCCCGACAAGATTTCTTATTTTATTACATCTTGTTTTAACTGGGATTTTTGATTCATTAATTCGTTTCGCAAATTGATTCTCTTTCTCTCTTTCTCTCTCTCTCTCTCTCTCTCTCTCTCTCTCTCTCTCTCTCTTTTTCTTTCTCATTCGATCGTTATCTATATTTCGTATGAAGAAATTTCACATACCAAATTATATTCCCTTGCACAATTGGATACTTCGTTCTGAAATATAAAAATATCATGACATTTGCTTCAAATCTTTCACGGATGGACATTAATATTGCAAAGAAAGAGAAAGATAGAGAAAGAGAGAGGGAGAGTGAGAGGAGGAGGAGGAGGAAGAGGAGGAATAAGAAAAAGAAGAAAAAGAAAATTTTCGTAGTTGTCGGAACGAATATCTCTATTCGTCGTAATTTTGAAATACATATATATATATATATGTCTTCATGTATGTGTGTATCTCTATGTATATATATATGTATATATTAGAGCTGTCAAAGGAGAAGTCGTTCGAATTCCTCTGAAGCATGTTGGAAATTAATCATTAAAGCGAGTTTCATGGTTTGGCCAAGGTACACGTATATAGATTCTGTATGGCCGTGCGATTGATATGATGGTAGATGGGTAGGTAAGGTACCTACCTACCTACCTACCTACCTACCTACCTACATACCTACCTCCAGGGCATAACCCGTGTACAGAGGAAATTACACATACTACCTGACTCTAGAGCTAAGAAATAGTAACGTGTTAATTATCATGAATATCTCGAATAGCGAATGGAGTTAATAAATGATAGGTAAATACGTATATATATGATCGTAGATAAAAGATCGAATACTTTGAGTTTCGATTCGTGCGATCGGTTTTATCGATATTGACACGCAAGAGAAAGAGAGAGAGAGAGAGAGAGAGAAAGAGATATATTGACATAGAGCCTAGTTACGGGTTTACGAGTTTTTGAAGGGACAAGGAAATGAAATAAAAAAAAAAAAAAGAGAAAGAGTGAGAGAGAGGGAGGGACGGAGGGAGGGAGGGACAGAAAGAGAGAAAAAGAGAAAAAGGAATGATGGAAGGAAGGAAGGAAGGAAATAATCTTAAGCACGCTCTCTTCTCATTGTCAGTCCGTCGACTAATTGCGAGGCTCTCGAGGGTTAGGACAAAGGTCGTCGCATCGGCGAAACGTTTAACCTTTCCCCCCTGGCCGAACTCGTGCTCGGCGACGTGCCGAGGATTCGTCGGATTCGTTGGATCCCCCCGGTGATCACATTGGCACCGATCGTGTATACGTATGTCCTCACCACCGGGGACTCAAGCCAAAAGAGAGAGAGAGAGTGAGATAGGCGGGGCGGGGGGTGGGAGGGAGATCAAGAACGCTTCGTTCTTAGCTGTCTCTCTTCTTCTTCTTCTTCTTCTACTTCTTCTTCTTTTTCTTTCTTTTTCTTTCTCGTCTATCCGTCGCGCCGTCTCTTCTCGTAGCCGCGGGCCTTGCGTTTCGAGAGTAGAATCACCGTTACTTCTTTCTTTCTTCCTTTCTTTCTCTTTTTTGATTTCGCTCGACCGTATTACAAATCATTCGCGAGAGGATAGATATTGCCAACCTTTCTCCGAACTCTTCCAAGACTACTTATATGTATATATATATATATATAAAAGAAGATAAATATCGAATGCAGGAGTTCGCGTTTTGCATTTATACATATACCTAATTAAAGAACTAACTATTAAATCGTTTAAATAATATGCGTGTTATCGATATAATTCGAAAATTTCATTTTTCATAACGTCGACGAGATAAACAGACATATAGATAGACAGATAAATAGATAGATAGATAGGTTAGGTATATACTTAATCCGTATTGCATTTTCTCGTGATTTCTGAAAGATATATTCAAGCTATATTGAAATTTTATGAAACGTTCGAAATCATTCCGATGATAAGTAGTAGTAGTAGAAGAAGAAGAAGAAGAAGAAGAAGAAGAAGAAGAAGAAGAAGAAGAAGAGGAAGAAGAAGAAGAAGAAGAAGAGAGGGAATTAAGGTACAGGGAACCGAGTTCGCTTCGTTCGGGCGTGCATTGTTAGGTACGGAATCGATTCGAGTCGGCGACATGCGGCAGACAGAGAGACAGCCAGGCTGGCTTTGCTACATCACCGACAGTCAGACGGACAAGCAGAGAGAGAGAGAGCCGGCGACAGACGGGCGGGCTAGCAAGCAAGCAAGCAAGCAAGCATCAAGCAAGCAAGCATCAAGCAAGCAAGCAAGCAAGCAAGCAGGCAGGCAGGCAACTAGACAAGCCGGCAGGCAGGCAGGCAGGCAAGCAAGCAAGCAGGCAGGCAGGCAGGCAGGCAGGCAGGAAAGGTGAATGCAGGAGAAGGATGAAACAATCAGATAGGAGGGAGGTCGGTGGGGGTTGGTAGGAAGAGAGGGAGGAAGACTGGCAGGTTCTCGTGTATTACTTCTAGCCCACAAACTACGCCTCCTCCTTCTCCTTCTCCTTCTCCTCATCCTCATCCTTCTCGATATTACGTCTCTGATATCTCACAGAAAGAGAGAGGGAGGGGTGGGAGGGAGGGAGGGAAGGAAGGAGAGAGAGAGAGAGAGAGAGAGTTACCTCGCTGAAATATCTTACGTAGAGCAGTCTAAACGTTTGCTATTCCAGCCGAGTGGAAATTCATTTAATTGCCTCGAAAGATCAAGAGCTCTCTTCTCTCTTTGGCCTGGTCTCTCTCTCTCTCTCTCTCTCTCTCTCTCTCTCTCTCTCTAACCTTCTTCCTTTAGAGTACCGATACCTTGCCTCTCCTTACCGGCTCTTCGCTTCCTTTTTCTCATCTCTTCCGTCTTCTTCGACGAGAACTCGGCGCTTTTCGTACGGTCGTATACGATCTACTACACTGTGAATCCACGTATATGTATATATATATATGTATGTATGTATGTATGTATATATATATATCTTTCTTAGTATATACTTAGATAGGTAGCGTGTATGTAACAAAGTGGATATATACGGTCTCTGATCGTCCTGGCGCCATCTTCGTCTTCTTCCTCGCTTAGTCGCAGACCAGGAAGGAATATTACGAACGGAGATATCGAGAGCAGAGGGAAACTTTCCTCTGGCAATCGAGGTCGATCGTTTGCGCGAGACTCTCTCTCTCTCTCTCTCTCTCTCTCTCTCTCTCTCTCTCTTTATATCTATCTATCTATCTATCTATCTTTCTCTTTCTTCCTCTCCCTCTCTCTCTCTCTCTCTCTCTCTCTCTTTCTCTGTCTTCCTTGACTCGTTTGCACGTGCCACTTCGTGCCCTTAATTTATAACAGTCTCGATTTTCGACTAACTCTAGTAATCCGTCAGGTTCAACGGTTCTCTCTTCGAAAGCAACTATGGTAGTAGTAGCTACGTGCAATCCTGAAAGCGACGTATACTAGTTGCTTTGTAAGCGTCTGTCTTCGCGCTGATGCTCCCTGCTCGTTATATACCAAGCTTTACAGTAGTCGATAATTATTTCCAACTGAAATAAGCTTTTGTTCGATCGAATCCTTTGATATATTAAATTCCAATTGTATCGGTCATATTTTTATTTCGTAATATTATCCGTAATACTGTATTATCATCTCTCTCTCTCTCTCTCTCTCTCTCTCTCTCTCTCTCTCTCTCTTTTTTTTTCTTTCTCTCTCTGTCTGTATTTATATTTATATATATTAAATATATAAATATTTATTAATAAAGGTTAACAAATTTATAATGGAAATTTGATCCACAACGAGTAATTTTCTTCGATCGATCATTTTTATTTTATATTGGCCATAGTATATGCATAATTTGTATATATCTACATATTATTATATGCGGGCACCAGCGGGTCCTCGAGAATGAAGTCATGCGCGTCGTTTGAAAGTTAAAAAAAACGAAGTTGAGAACGTAGGATCGATGTAAATCGATTCCAAAGGCGGAAGGACGAACAAGATTCCTTCGTTTTGTCCGCCGCGGTTAATAGGTTCTCCTTTTTCTTATGTCTCTTTTTCTCTCCCTCCCTCTCTCTTTTTTTCTTTCTCTCTGCTTTTTAATTTCTCCCTTTGTGTCGAACAAATCAGCGAACAATTTTTCTTCTTCCTATATTTCCATCTTTCTCCCTCTCTCCCTCTTTTTCGACTTTGTAGTTTCACCGAGAAGTACCTACTCGCGCTTCTCTTATTCGTAAAAGGTGAAGATTTCTAAATAGCTCCCTTGCTCGAAGTCCTCGCAAATCGGAAAGCTTTACCTCTTTCTGCCTCCCTCCCCAGCCCTCTCATACTCTAGACCACAGAAGACGAGATACTTGCATTATTTATACAAAGGCTATGTATGGATGTATATGTATGTGTGTGTATATGCATTCGTGCGTGTGTATGTATCAGAATCGCATAAGCATGACAAAGTAACGACAGAAGACGGCAATGCTTTAGCACCCTCATAGTATATGTGTGTGTGTGTGTGTGTGTGTCTATATTCGATAAGGTGACTTTGAGCGGAACGTACTAATTGGAGCTCGCTTTATTATCGTTAATTCGCGGTAGAGAAGGAACTATGTAGCTTGACTTTCTGTTCGATGGAAGGAAGGGGATGAGGATGAATATGAGGTAACGGGCTGTCTGTCCATCTTTGTGTGTCTGTATGTGTGTTTCTATGTATACAACATTATTACTCTTTTGCATAAAGTAAGAGAATATATTTCAATCGTGTCTCGTTTGACAACGAAAACGATAAAAGTAAGTAAAGAAATGCGACGTCGTTTCATCCTTTTTCTACTTCTTCTTCTTCTTCTTCTTCTTCTTCTTCTTCTTTTTCTCTTCCTCTTCATCGTTTTCTTTTTTTTCTTTTTTTATCTTCTTTTCCTCCGATTACACTCACGAACATTAAATGATTTATATAAAGATATTTATATCGCCCCATTCGGGAAAAAATCCAACGTTCTCTTAACTATACGTTCTCAACGTTTTAAAGGACTTAATATTCCTCTTTTGCTTATTTACTTGCGAATTAACGCGACTAGATAAAATACATAGATCTTGACTGTTGGCTCGTTATTTCTGCTTACGTCATCGGTTGCTTTTAAAAGATACGCATTTTCCTCTTCGTTCACATTGATAGCCGAGATTCTTATCGGTTTATAAACCTAACACTCGTTCGAGTTTACCCTAAGAACATCATCCCTTTTTCTCATTCGTCCCATCCCATCTTCTACACTGCCCTCTCCTTCCCTTCCCCTTACTCGCTAATCCTCCTTTCTCTTATTTTCTCTCCTTCTTTATCATACCAACGACGATGAGAAACTCTCATTGTCTTAACTCTTTCCCTCCTTTCATCGCAATATTCATTGGCGATCTTCCAAGAAATGGCAAAGTTTTCTTCTATCCGAAGAATATATTTACTATGTGGATATATACGTTTATATATATGTACGTACATACATAGATACATACATATGTACGTACGTACGTATGTATATACATTGGCAGACGTTTACTTACGAGGAACATCGATCGTCTAACGGAGTAAGTCTGGTCTAGCCAAAATCTTGGCTCCGCTGGTTTACGATCGGTCAATTTACCTAATAGTTGGACTCACAGAAAGTGGCTACTCGTACAGGTAGTCTAGACTATATAGGACAAGGTAGGATCTATCTGTCTATCTAGCTAGCAAGCAAGCAAGGAAGCAAGCAAGTAAGCAAGCAAGCAAGCTAGCTAGCTAGCTAGCTAGCTAGATGGAGCTTCAGACTATAAGCATCAACATCAGCATCGGCATCGGCATCAGCATCAGGAGCAGTAGTCTGTAGTGGTCTATCGTTTTCACGTAATTTACGGTAGTACGGCATTAACCACAATACCCTGTCTCTGTCGTAATAGAACGGTTGGCTCCGCTCTGTGAACGGGGTTGGGGATGAGAAAGAGAGAGATAGAGAGATAGATAGATAGATAGATAGATAGTGAGAGAGAGAGAGAGAGAGAGGGAGAATGGAAGGGTCGATCATCAACTTCAACATCGTCGTCGTCCTCGCCGTGTTTAGGCGAGCAGAGAGAGAGAGAGAGAGAGAGAGAGAGAGAGAGAGAGAGAGGGAGGGAGGGAGGGAGGGAGTTTCGTACCGAGTTTCGTGCGGAGTTTCCTGCGTATTGCGTCGTAGTCAGAAGGATGCGGCCGATGGTTGGATAGGTAGGTAGGTAGGTGGGTGGGTAGTTGGTTGGGTGGTCACTGAGCGGGTGGTTCGAGAGGGTGGCTAGGGGCTAAATCCTCGATGGGTGGCGCGCGGATGGCATTCTGTGGTCAGTTCAGTATGTGCCTATATGCTGCCATGTGTTATCGATTCGTAGGTCGGAGCCCTGCGTCCATACTCCATGCCTACGCTCGTACCAGACGACGCTGCTCTATTCTGCCTATTCCAAGCTATGCGAGATAAATCGTCCTTCTCGTTCGTCGACCAGATTCTCTCTCTCTCTCTCTCTCTCTCTCTCTCTCTCTCTCTCTCTCTCTTTCTCTCTCTCAATCTCTATTTCTCATGTATTTCTTCTTTTTTTTTTCTTCGTTTCTTTCTCGAACCACATCGAGGTTTCTTTTCAGGGATAGGACATGTCAGTTTAAAAAGGATATTATTTATTTCTCTCTCTCTCTCTCTCTCTCTTTCTTTCTTTCTCTCTTTCTATCTATCTTTATTTCTTTCTTTAAATCTATTCTCATACTTAGAAGATCGCATATAGACGATTCTAAAAAGTATTTATTAAGAATTCTTTCGACAGAACAAACACTGTCGTCGGCTCTACTTGAATTACATTTCTATTAGAGAAAAATCGATCATAGACAACGACAACGACGAAGAAACGAGACGATAGACGACGACAGACTCGGGAGACAAGCATTCAACGTATTATTGTTACGATAGAAAACGGGGTGTGATCGGAAAATACCGAGATTACTATATATATATATATATATATATATATATATATATATATATATATATATATATATATATATATATATATTTCTCTTTCTCGCACACATAGACATTCTTCTAAAAGTTACAATCTTTTTCAACGTATATTTGCTCAAACCGCCATCGTCGTTTTGTCTCGAGAGAGCTAAAGCGCAATCGTAGAAAACCGCCTTCGCTTAAGTTGGGAAATCGTTTAAAGCGTCGCTACACCGTGAAGATCGAAACGATAAAAGGACTCTTTATTCTTTACGCTTGAGGAGAGAGAAAGAGAGAATGAAAAAAAAAACTTGCTCTCTCTCTCTCTCTCTCTTTTCCTCACTTGTCCCTCTCCTCCGCCCTCTCATTCTCAGGGCATCGATAAAAAGACGATGAGTCACCTTCGTCGTCTTCGTCTTCGTTGTCGTCGACGTCGTCGTATGGTTACCCACCTCTCTCTCTCTCTGTCTCTCTCAGCATTCGTGGTATAAGCACTTCACTGTATAATATAGGAAGTGCTTCTACACACACATATATATATATATATATATCCTTATAGTATACCTATATGCTTCTGCTACTTTTGCTGCTTCTGCTACTTCTACTGCTACTACTCCTTTAGGAATTACATAAGCCACGTGAGAGATATTCGATATAATAGGTGGAACAGACGAGATAGAGATAGATAGATAGATAGATAGATAGAGAAAGAACGACGAAGTTGCTGGTGCACGCATAGACCGTGACACGCACGAGCGTATGCGCTATTCCGATTTTAACGCGTGATAAGACACTTCTAATTGATAAATCGAGATATATTCTATTAAGGTATGTATCCTCTCTCTCTCTCTCTCTCTCTCTTTCTCTCCTTGTCTTTCTTTCTCCACTCTTCTCCATCCTTTCGAATTCCACGTGCTTGGTCTATCCTTCTTTCCTCTTCCTCGTCGTTCGAGTTGGACGAACACGGATGAAGAAGAAAAAGAAGAGGAGGAAAAAGTAGAGGAGTATTGTGTTGTGTTGTGCGAGTCTGTCTGTTTATACGTGACCAGGGTGCAGAGGGAAAAGGCTTTAGGTAGAAAAGAGAGAGAGAGAGAGAAAGAGAGGGAGAGAGACGAATGGAAAGGGTTATATTGCGTGACGTCTTTCTGTATATGCGTGCGAGACTCTGTTTCAGTATTTACGGCTACACCGCGTGTCGTCCATTTTTAAATACAATAAGAGACGCAACGGTAAGCGTACATATACACATAGTTACAGAGAAAGAGGTAGAGACAGAGACAGATATATATATATATATATATATATATATATATATATATATATATATACATACATACAACATACATACATACATAGGTATATACATACATATGTGGCTACATGACGCGTTACACATACATATACACATACAGATACACGCACAAAGAGAGCAGACACGTCGCACGCATATCCAGTACGCATACGCGATAGCCCCAGGTTGTTAGATAACGCTATTGCGAAACACACGAGTGGGGTCGGTCCATCTTCGCAAGTGTAAACATTGCTTCTGATGTTGATCGTGGAATAAAGCCGTTTCGTCATCAATTTCGATCATTTTATATGTAACATCGTTATTTTGTTATCACCATTTCTAAGAATAATACAGAATCATTTAAATATACCGTCTAATACGTTCAGTCCAATGTAGAAATTATTTTTCTAGGTGTTTCGTATACGCGTAATTTTTTTTCTTTTTTTTTTCTTTTTTTCTTTTTTTTTTTTTTTTTTTTTTTTTTTTGCCAACACACGTTTTCATAGAAATTAATTAAAGTCCGTAAATAATTATGTCGCATATATATATTTATGGGTTATAATCGAAAAAAAAAAAAAAAGAAAAAAGACATAAGAATTTTGTTTAAGTCAAATACACAGGTTTACGAATATTTATATATATATATATATATATATTTTTTTTTTTTTAGGGGATATAAATTAATTAAATGTTTTCTCCATAGAGATAGAAAACAATTTTGTCAAGATTATTTACCCATTAAAGAATTTTCCCCTTTAATTAGCATACTTTGATTACATTCCATCGACATCTTTTTTTCATTTCCCTTCCCTATTTCTCGCCCCTGTTTATCGAGGTCAAACCTTTCTAATTAACGATCATACTTAATTCATTAAAATGTCGATTTATTATATTAACGCATTGAAAATATCTACGTATAAGAAGAAGAACGATAGTGGATGATTCGTTGACTACTTGTATAATTATTTTCTATGATGATTACGAATTACGTACATGTGTGTGTGTGTGTGTGTGTGTGTGTGTATGTGTGTGTGTATGTGTATGTATATGTACAACATAATTATTAGTCATCAATGATAACGTTGTACTTCTTATCGTCCTTGCTCCAAATACGATCTTTGAAAATCGTTACGATTATCTCGAAATCGAAGTTTTTTCATTCGTTCATTGAATTTACAATATACAATAATATTAAAACGTAGCATATATAAATATAAAAGATATCCTTAAATATCGATTTATTTTGTTAATTGACGAAAGGAAAGAAAGAATAAAGAAAGAAAGAAAGAAAGAAAAAAAGGAAAAGAAAATATTATCAAAAATCTCTTCGACTTTAAAACGTTATTAATGTGTGTGTTATTGTTCGATAATATTATAAAATCTCTTTGATAAAATAATTTAAAAAAAAAAAAAAAAAAAAAAAAAAAAAAAAAATATATATATATATATATATATATATATATATATATATATATATATAGCATATCTTGCATCTTGTTCGCTTACGTTTTATATTTTCAAAGAGGAACGACCGTCGTTGAAGTAGGACGTCAAAGTAGGACGAAAGCGTTGATTTCTGTGCCGCTTCCGAAATCATTTTCTGCGTTTTATATTCGCATATGATAATGAGAGGAATTCTTTTTATAATTTTTTCCCCCTCCGCTTGCTCTTTATATATATATATTTTTTTTTTCTTTTCCTCTTTTTTTTTTTTCTTTTTCTACAAAAAGATCTTTAACGCACGGTACCACCTACTACGTACGTACGCGCGAATAGGTTTTGTGTAAGACGCGAGAAAAGGGTCGTTTTTTTTAATGACGCGAAAATGAATTGACTTCTGTATCAGAGGAGTCGATTTTTACACATAATTTCTCTCTCTCTCTCTCTCTCTCTCTCTCTCTCTCTTTAAAAGTTCGAGCTTAGCAATGATAAGACGACGAAATTATACGATTAAATAGATAATTCGTTTCAATCAATTTATTATTGTCACAATAATGATGACGATGACAATGACGATGATCTTATTAGAATATCGATAATTATGGATTGGAAAATAATGGAGAATGATGCAACTTTCATTTGAAGTTGGATAAAATGAACTACCAATGACTAGAAGGAGAGGATTCCTTCTGAGATGTTTCCGTCATTCTAAATGCTCTGTTGCTTTTACAATCGGAATGAGGAAGGTTAAATAAAGAAAAGAGAAAAGATAGGATAAATTAAAAAGAGAAAGAGAAAGAGAACGAGAAAGAGAGATATATATATATATAGATAGATAGATAGATAGATAGAGAGAAAGAAATAGAAAAAGAGAGAGAGAAAGAAAGAGAGAGAGAGACAGAGAGAGTGAAGGTGGTTTAATAATAGCATGGCCGCGACTGT
>NC_062188.1:18087146-18089133 GCF_912470025.1 Vespa velutina | reverse complement strand
GGAACGCGATGGGGCGGGTGATGGTAGAGCATCGTTGAGAGGGGAGCGAAGGGGAGAAACAGGGAGTGGGGGTGGCGCGAGCTAGGCAATAAGTTTTTAACGTTAAAACGAAAAGAGAAAAAATATGAATGAAAAAAGAAAAGGAAAACAGAAAAAAAAAGAAAAGAGAAGAAAAAAAAAAGAGAGGCGCGGCCGCGAAAGCCAAAACGAAACGTCTGCCATTGTACGCTTCGTTACGCAGCTATATATCCGTGCTCTATACGTTGTACGCGTCTCTAACGTTGCGGAGAGAGAGAGAGAGAGAGAGAGAGAGAGAGAGAGAGAGAGAGAGAGAGAGAGAGAGAGAGAGAGAGAGAGACGATGGGTATGGTATAATGAGTGCATTGTTCTCAGAAACTATAGTCGTATTGTCGCCACCCTTTCGCCTACTCTCTCTCTCTCTCTCTCTCTCTCTCTCTTTTTCTTTCTCTCTCTATATATCTCCTTCACTTTCTTTCTCTCTCGGGTTCTCTTCACCCCTTTTGTTTTCTTTTTAGATTCTTTCTTTCCTTTCTTTTTTTTTCCTTTCTTCTTCTCCTTCTTCTTCTTCTTTTTCTTCTTCTTCTTTTTCTTTTTCTTCTTTTGCCTACTTTCTTTTACAATTTTCTGCTCGACGAATCATCATGAATTTTCCGTATGCTCGTTCGACTTCGTTCTCTTTCTCCGCCCCTCCTTCCCTTTTTTTTATATCTTTCATCTCATTTTCAAATATTTTTCTTTTTTCTTTTTTCCATTCTCTCCCCCCTCCCGTTCTTTTCTTTTCCGAAACGTCGAATTTTTTGGTGATAAATTCGTGAAAAAAAAAAAAGAATATAAAAAGAATCTTTTTGATCATTTCGTCTATCTCTTAGAAAAACAAATATATATATGTATATATATATATATATTAATAATATTTGATTTATTTTCTATGTACAGTCGATTGTATTTCTCTTTTCAAAGTTGGATTACTATACTAATCACGTGCTATCTCGTTCCCTCGCTCGCTCGTTTGAGGGAGGGAGAGAGAGAGAAAGAGAGAGAGAAGTTCGAAACATTGCTTGGAACATTAACTTCCAGGTTAATGCCACATCGAGATGTTTCTAATGAGTGGGGTAGAGGGTTGGGACGCGCGAGCGAGTAAAGAGCTATCGAGGGTGGTGGTTACACGAGAGATGCGAAGGGGGTAAGAAAGAGAAGAAGAAGAAGAAGAACAAAAAGAAAGAAAATAAAGAGAAGAAAGAGAAGGAGAAGGTAAAGGGAGATATATATATATATATATATATATATATATATAGAGAGAGAGAGAGAGAGAGAGAGAGAGAGAGAGAGAGAGAGAGAGAGGGGGAGAGAGAAAGATATAGAGAGAGGGTTGAGAAGATCCAGAGCTCTCCAGAGACAAGGTGTGAGGGTGAAAATGCGAAGAAACGTACGAAGGAAAATCGTACGAAGGAAAATGATACGACTCTCTTGACACACACTAGGTAGTAGTGATTCCTTCTTATCCACCAAATTCGCTGACTGTTTGTATAGGGGATAATACGTGAGTTTGTGAGAGAAACAGAGAGAGGGAGTGTGAGAGAGAGAGAGAGAGAGAGATAGATAGATAAAATAGCGTTTCGCTTAGAAACAAGGGAGGATATTCCGCGTGCCCAATGACGATGGCTAGTTTCAGTTAGGTTGCAATCAATAGCATTACTCCGAGACTATTATACGAGCTGCTACAGGCTACAATGGTGGATCATTAGGAAGAGGAATAATGCTGTAGTAAGATCAATTCCGTTCCCGGAGGTTAGCCGCTCGATGGTTTTGAATAGATCCGTCGTCCTGTTACCACGTTATGAATATACGTAGACGTTGTTCGGATTATTCCAACTACAATATTACCATCGTTTATGTCTCTCTCTCTCTCTCTCTCTGTCTCTGTCTCTGTCTCTGTCTCTGTCTCTGTCTCTGTCTCTGTCTCTGT
>NC_062188.1:18079646-18082146 GCF_912470025.1 Vespa velutina | reverse complement strand
GTATATATGCAGTTGTTGCTAAATGAATTAATTAGTGATCTATTAATAAAAGTCATTCCTCATTTGTCGATTATACTTTTTCTTCTTTTTCTGCTTTCTATTTTTTTTTTCTATCTTTTTCTTTTCTTTTTTTTTTAAATTTCCAATATTCCCAAGTTTCTTTTTCATTTTCTTTTTTTTTCTTCCTCTTCTCTTTTTCTTCTCTTTCTTTCTCATTTAGATTGATAAATTTTGCGTCTCTCTTCGTTCGTAATTCGTTAATCTCATTGTTGTTAGAAGAGTAAGTCGCTCCAATCAGAGTGTGTGTATGTGTGTGTATGTATGTGTGTGAGAGAGAGAGAGAGAAATAGGAAAAGCTTCGTGCTCATAAAATTTCGGGAAAGCTTCGATCGATAACTATTACTGAGCTTGCTGCTGGCTTGAACGCCACGTTATTTTCCCTCCCGTATTACCGTGTTTACCGTATCTCTTTGTTTCCTTCCCTTTCTCTTTTTTGTTTTTTTTTCTTTTCTTTTTTATCTTCTTTTTCTTTTTTCTTCTTCTTGTACTCTCCCTCCGCCCGCTCAGCTAATACAGATTTTTCATTAATATTTTATCCTCAGAGCCATAATATCCTATGTTTCATCTTGCGTTCTTGAATCTGTTTTTTCTTTGTTTTTTTTTTTTTTTTTTTTACACGAATGGATGCAATCAATATATCATATACCAAGCAAGTTTTATACTGAAAGAGCGAGTCTCGAAATTGGAATAATTTTAATTTTTTTTTTTTGTTTTTTTTTTTCCTTAAAAAATAGATGGATATAGAAAGAGAGAAAGAAAGAAAGAGAGAAAGAGAGAGAGAGAGAGAGAGAGAGAGATAAGGAAAGAAAAGAAAGGGAAGAGTATAACGTAAAGTGATATACTATCGATGGAACAAAGTAGTATCCGTCGTTAATTAGTCGAACTCACTTTCTGAACTTGACAAAGTACGGGAGCAGCTGCTTTTATAACGACGTTAGAAATGCGGCCAACTTGTGTCGGTAGAGTAAGCTAAGGAAAGAGAGAGAGATAGATAGAGAGAGAGAGAGAGAGAGAGAGAGAGAGAGAGAGAGAGAGAGAGAGAGAGAGAGAGAGAGAAAGAGAGAAGAGAGTTACTATATGGCAGAGCACCCTAGGAAAGTCGTTTTCTTCTTGGCCAACGAATGAATTCGTCTTGGTACGATTAGCAAAGTTCGTAAGCGGCATTTATTCGTTTGCATTACAGGATATTTCAAGTTTCCTCGGAGGAGTTACTATAAATCGGTCTTCAGAAAATACGTTTGGTATATACTCGATGTTACTGCTTTCCTACCTTCTCTCTCTCTCTTTTTTTCTTATTCACTCACTCACTCACTCACTCCTTCGCTTTTTCCTCTTCCTTCTTCTTCTTCTTCTTCTTCTTCTTCTTCTTCTTCTTCTTCTTCTTCCTTCTTCTTTTTCTTTTTCTCATTGTAAAAGTCCAACGTGGATATAAAGTTATAATGGCATGCCGCGAAACTTAATTCAAGATCATTAGACAAACTCGCTCCGAGGAATAATCCATTTGATGATGGCTATGAAGAAAATCAAGACTCAAAAGGGCGAACGGGGAAAATTCGTATAATATTCGTATAGTTAGCGGAGTTTCAACGACTGTTAGCAGAGTCTCTCTATCGAATATCACGAATACCTATAAATATATTTGCTCGTATACGTATCTATCTATCTATCTATCTATCTATTTCGGTGAATAGGTGAGAGGGGTAGAGTGGGGTGGGTTGGGATGGGATGGGGAGTGGGGTGTGTCGATGAGAAACATGAAATTTGTTCCATATGTACTCTGTTATCGCTCGTCGATCTTCCATTTTGCGCATATACATATGTATATTTATTTCGTTTCGTTTGAACCGGAAAAAAATTTACGACTCTCTAGGGTCTCTCTCTCTCTCTCTCTATCTTTTTCTCTCTTTATTTTCTCTCTTTTGTAATTATTCTACCATACCGTTTCTTTTGTATCTATCTTTGTCGTATCATTTTTTGCTTGGCTTGTTAAAACAAATTACATTTGTATAAATCCTTTTCTTTTGGGATGGTTCCGTGAGTGTTATGCGCATATGTGTGCGTGTATTTATATTTTTTTTTTTTTTTTTTACACGTGAAAAGATTTCATTGCAATAGAAACAAAAAAAAAAAAGAAAGAAAAAAGAAAAAGAAGAAAAGAAAAAAAATGATATAAAATGTGATCGTTCAACGAACTTTATGTACAAAAAAAAAAAAAGAAAAAAAAAAAGAAAAAAGAAAAAAAAAGAAAAGCAAAAAAAAAGTGTCGCTCGGTCCTCGCATTTATCCGTCCGTCCGTCCGTCCGTCCGTCCATTCGTTCATCCGTTCGTGGGAACATGAAAAGTAGCTCGGGACGCGATAATCTACGCTCGGTCCTTTGGCCTCCGATGTCCACCACATTTTGTCGATAAAAAATTTGGCATAGGGAGATCCGAGAGAGCT
>NC_062188.1:18069646-18074646 GCF_912470025.1 Vespa velutina | reverse complement strand
TACGTAAGTTTTTACGTAACTCGATAGAAAGGATATATATATATATATATATATTTATCGGGGAATCGTTTAACGAAATTTAACGGTGCAAGCATAGGTACTTACTTAGGTAGGTAGATAGGTATCGTAGGAGTAGTGATAAAAGTCCTGTCTAAGATATATCTACATACATACATACATAGATCCCTAACCATGGCTCCTCGATGGAAATTCGAAACTGCAACGTGCAACCTGCGACGGCACTTCTCACGATCTTCTTCGGCCAAGAACCGGGCCGAAAGTAAAATCCTTTTTCGATAATAGCTCTTTCTCGTGATCTCTTGGAATGCTTTAAACGTTTCTTTCTCTTTCTCTCTCCCTCTCTCTTTATTTTTATCTTCTTCTCTTTCTTTCTTTCACTCTATCTTCCTTCCTTCCTTCCTTCCTTCCTACCTTCCATCCTCTTTTTTTCGGTCCTTTTTTGTCCAACTCCGCCCGTAGATCTTTCTGAGTATGCAAGCTCACGATACGGCGATCCGATATCGTGGAATATCTTGACGCCGGCGGCCTCGATATCGATCCTTTAAATTTCTTCCTTCTCCCTCTCTCTCTCTCTTTTTCTCTCTCTCTCTTCGGTCAAAGTCCTGAGAAAGAGGCCAGACGCTTCCCTTGCCTTTTCTCTGGGAATCCTTTCGTTCAAGGGTCGACCTTTTCTTTTTTCATACTCTCTCTCTCTCTCTCTCTCTCTCTCTCTCTCTCTCTCTTTTCTCTTCTCTTTCGGTTCTTTTTATTTTCCCGTCTGATCTAATAAATAATACAAATTTATGTATTCGAATTCGAACATTATTTAACACGTATTTATTTTTATATTGATGAATACTGATATAAATAAAATTATTCGTCAATGACGGATAACAAAATGGATTTACCACTTATCATTTAAATGTAATTAACGTTCGTCGTTGCTCAATTTACATGATTTCTAAATTCTACGAATTATCTATTCGGCACTTCGCGTAAGGTGAATTGGGTGGAATGGGAGGAGGTGGTGGGGGAGGGGGGGGTGAAGGGAGGGTGAGGATTTCCATCCTATACACACTGGCGAATTATTTCGGATCGCCCGTTAATGCCATTTATGCTTCATTAGCGATAATTTTCGAGGTAATAAAGTCTAATGAACGTGTTCCATACGATATTCGATGAATAAGCCAATCTCGGATCTCTCTCTCTTTCTCTCTCTCTCTCTCTCTCCCTTTCTCTCTTCCTACATTTACCAACACTTATCGCGCATTGATGAATTGAATTCCGAGCGGATTAATAGCAGATATCTATTTATATTTGACGTTAGTAATATATTACACATTTTCTATATAACTTTTTCAACGAATTAGAAATGAAGATGAGAGGCAGCTATAAATGTATATTGGTGATAGTGATGGTGTTGGTGGGGGTGGGAGAATATGTGAATGGGATTGATGAGGAAATAACAAAATTTGAATAATGTTTATTGGGAAACAAGATTATCCATTGATCGTCCGATATCGTTTTACACCAAACATCGTTAGCTCATTCGTTCATTCGTTTCTCTTTTCGTGTATACTTAGGTATCTTACAAATACTCACGAGGATACACACGTACGTACGCGATCATACGAATAAAACGGGTAATGCTACTGCTACTGACACTGCTACTGCTACTGCTACTGCTGCTACTGTTACTGGGTGCGGCAACAATCTCGTATCCCATCGTCTTTTCGTTGGCGTGCAAGAAATAAGGAAGTAACGTAACGCCTAATAACGAACACCCGGCCAACATCCGATATTACGTTTTCACGTTTTCGCCTAGGAATAATTGTTAAATGATATTTACAGTAGCTACGGTTAGAACGAGAAACTCTGACTATACCGTATTATATATCCCTCGGCGCAAAGGGCATTTATTTTCTGTCCTGGGCTTCTAACAGTACCCAACACACCGATACCAACATTATCAAGAGTACCAGTATCACTACTACTACTACTACTAGTAGTAGTAGTAGTAGTAGTAATAGTAGTAGTAGTAGTAGTAGTACCAACGTCTGCGAAGGGTTCGCGATCGTTAAAACGAATGACTTGAATACGGAACGAGCGAGTATTATCCGCGTTTCTTTCCGCAAATTCTTTTGTCCTCTCGTTGGTTCGAACATCGGAAACGATCGTATTCAGAGAACGACGACAGGACGAAAGGGAGCGAGAAGGTGTGCTGTGTGTCGAAGGGAGGAAAAGGAGGAGGAGGAGGAGGAGGAGGAGGAAGGAAGTTTAACGCGAGAGGGCTAAGTGGGTGGAGGAAAGGTGAAGGTGGAGGAAGAGGTCGATGAGGTGACGCGAAATAATTCAGAGCGAAATTTTACAAAGTTTCGAAGGACGATCCCGCAACGTGAGAAAGAGAGAGAGGGGGGGGCAGGGGGAGAGAGAGAGAGAAAGGAGAGAGGCCCGGCTGTAACTTTTTGGCTTGGAGTTGGGTCGACGTGCTCGACGGACTTAATTAAAAATTAAACGAGCCCTCTGGGAGCGTCGCGACCGCCGAAATTTGCCGTCGCTCAGTGCCATAAAGCCGTAGGATCGCTCGTAGGATCGTTGCTTGCCGTTTCACAATGACACTCCCTTTCTCTCTCTCTCTCTCTCTCTCTCTCTTTTTTTTTTTTTTTTTTTTTCTTTTTTACAAACATAGAGCCTATCCATTTCCATCTACCCCTTACGCGAATTGTTATTCCGTTTGAAAAACTAAACCCTCATAGTATCGTAGCGGTTTGAAAAATTTCTAAAGTCCTTCCCCCCCTTTTTACTTTCTATACCCTCTCTAAAAACCATCGTGAAAATGTTAAACGTGAATGTTATTTGAAATTATTCGATTAAAATTTATTCCAGACTGTTGAGCTCTCTCTCTCTCTCTCTCTCTCTCTCTCTCTTTCTGTATATATGTGTGATGTCTTCGCGTCATGCCAACAAGTACCTCCGTTCGCACGAGTCTCTATATAAAACATGAGGACAACCTTTTTCTCTTCTCTTCTCTTCTCTTTTCATCTTTTCTCTACTCTATTCTACTCTACTCTGGATTACAAATTTAATATCGTAGCCTTTGAACGAGTACCGACGTATAATTCGTAATCTTTTTTTTTTCTAATTTCGAATCGCATTGATTATTTAATTCTCTTGTAATTTTTTCTTTGATGGATCATATCGAACGAACTTGTTCCTTAATCCTTTGTTGTCCTATATTCGATCAAGCCGGATATTTCATTCCAACTATATATATATATATATATATACATATATATATATATATATATATATATATATATATTCTTTATTCTATATGAAAATGATCAGTGTGTATCTCTGTCTGTGCAGTATATGCGTATACGTTTTATATAGAAAATTGATAACGAATTAATATAGATAAATTTGGAAGAGAAAAATAAAACTTATTGATATTAACATGAGTTCAAATGGAAGGGAACGAAATTGGGAATTGGAAGATTGAAAATGGACGAGGAGAAGGAGGAAGAAGGGAAGTGAATAAACGATTGGGAATATTTTCAAAATCAAGAATAAACGAACGATAGTGGAAAACCTTTCGAGTCTATTAGGTAAACAAGTACGCGTTCTTGTTGAATTTACATTCTCGCACGTTCTTAAACGTATTAATTCAAATACGATGCAGAGATACAGACATACAGGGGAAGAGAGAGAAAGAGAGAGAGAGAGAAAGAGAGAGAGAGAGAAAGAGAGAGATATGTAGATAGAGAGAAGTCCGACGATCGTTTCCTCGTACATAAACTCTCGTAATTAAAGGGTAGTCCGATCGCGTTTTAAGGGCGAGGAAGAAACATTCGAAATATTCGAAATATTCTCTTCCAAGAGCTCGCGCCAAGCTGGCGCGTATTTGCGGTCGTAAGAATTCCGAGGGTAGCCAAGGAAATACGGAGGGATAGAAGGAGGAGGATCTCTTTCTCGCGAGCTTTCGCGAAGTCAGAGAAGAAGGAAAACGACGACGACGACAACGACGACGCCGCCGACGACGACGACGACGACGACGACGACGACGACGATGACGACGAAGACGCCAACGAAGACGACGACGATGCCTCTTTGCAAACGAATGACCCATTTATTCAGGATTCCTATTTATTCGCTCTCTTGGATTGCAAGACCATCCAGCTCGCAAAAGCAGGATGAGGATGAGAAGGAAGAGGAAGAAAAGAAGGTGGCAACGAAGAGTGAGAAGGGCGAGGGAAAGGGAGTGGTAGATTACCCTGCGGAAATCCGTCCTCGCCGAATACCCGGACTTCCGCGCGCGGCTACAAAGCAAACGTTAAACAGAGGCCGAGCTTTTCACCTTCGGGCGATCGACCGTAGTATTTTTCGTTTTGTCTTGTTTTCCTTCCCTTTCCTCTCTCTCTCTCTCTCTCTCTCTCTTTACCCAACCTCTTCCTCTTTCGCCCTTCTGCCAGGGTATTTCTTTTTTTCTTTCCTTTCTTTCCTTTCTTTCTTTCTTTCTTTCTTTCTTTCTTTCTTTCTTTCTTTTTATTACTCGTCGATCGTGGAAAATACGTTCGACGACAAAGAAATATATTTGTTCTTTCTCTATTTTGTTATATATATATATATTTTTTTTTCTTCTTTTTCTATTTTTTTTTCTTTATTTTTTTATTAAATTTTTTTTTCTTTTTTTTTTGTTTTTGTCCATCCTCCCGATATGTAAATATTTACTTCTCGTATGAGATACGACACTACTCGATCTCAAAGGATGTTTCATTTTCATCCCTTCCTTAACTTTTATATACCTCGAGAAAAAGAACAAAAAAAAAAAAAAATCTCATCTTCGACAGTTCGATTCGTGAGTTAATCGATCGATAGATCAATCGAATCTTATGGGATTTTATACAGCAGATATAGAAATTTGATAAATGCTTGTTAATTTCCTTCTCTCTCTCTCTCTTTCTCTTTTTTCTTTCTTTTCATCTTTATATCTCTTACTC
>NC_062188.1:18052146-18059646 GCF_912470025.1 Vespa velutina | reverse complement strand
TTTTCTCTCTCTCTCTCTCTCTCTCTCTCTCTCTCTCTCTCTCTCTCTCTCTCTCTCTTTGTCTTCACGTTCTACTTCACGAAGTTACCGTCCACTTCCAAGAATATCTTCGAGCTCTAAGGCTATGATCATATCGATCGAAAGGAGGATCGATCATCCAAGAGGATTCATTTTCTACGATGAAATTCGTTTCTTCTTAATGCTCTAATCGCTTCTTTCTTTGTCTCTATTTTAAGATTGTGGAAAATAAGCGAATGAAAAAAGAATGATATGTATATATATGATATATATAACAGTTAAAAAAAAAAAAAAAAAAAAGAGAAAAAGAATAAGTACGCCGATTACGTCTCTGATCCGAAAGAATTTATCGATTGATTTTCTCTTTCTTCCCCCCAACCACCCTCTTCTTTTTCTTATTTTTTCTTTCCCTTTTCTTTTTTTTTTTTTTTTATGTTCTTTTTTCTTTTCTTTTTAACTCTTACTCTCTCTCCTCTCTCTCTCTTTCTCTCTCTCTCTTTCTCTCTCTCTCTCTCTCTCTATCGTCGATAATGATCAACGCGTTCTCGAGTGCAATACGAAACCACGAAAATCCTTTCCTCTTCGCGATTCCAATCGCGATTCCGGACAATCGAGGCGCTTCGAAGGTTGAGAGATTTTAAAAGCTTGGATTGCGCGCTTCTCGATTTGCGCTTCGTCGACGAGCGTTCATCATCGTTCAAGCCGGACGATTCATGACGAAATCTTCTCTTTCTTTTTCCAATTATTTCAAAATCTCTACCTATCTTTATTTTCCCCCGTCCGCCCATCCTTTTTTCTTTTCTCCCTTTCCTTTTCCCACTGCCGATCGAACAAGAAAAAAAAAAAAAAGAAAATTTGTAGAAATAACGAAAGTAACAAAACGAACGTATCGAGAATTTATCTTTTGTTCTCTTTTCCAATTTTATTATCCAATAAGATAGTTTTATTAAATATTTAATTTTTTTTTTCTTCTTTCTATTAAATAATATTTTTATTATATATCTTTTATTATATAATTATTTTGTTATTCTTGTAATACGTAGGATAATATTATCTAGTTTAATTTTAATTATCCTTTGAGATTTCTTTTTCATTTCGTCTTTTCTTTTTTCCGTTTTCTCTCTTTTTTTTTTTCTTTTTTCTTTTTTCTTTTTTTTTTTTTTTTTTTTTGCGATCTTCTCGACCAAAAAAAGAAAAAATATTAATTATTGCTCGTTAAAGCGATCATGAAAGGGAAAGAAAGAGAGAGAGAGAGAGAAAGAGAGAGACATGTGATTCTGATCATCTGACGATTTCGCATAGTATCCAAAGGCAACGGATAGAATGAGTGCCGGACATTTTTCGCGATGGCTGATGCTGCCCTCGTGCGCGCGCGTTCACTCCTGGTACCCAGTGGGAGGACCGGTTTTATAGTGGCTTAAATCCTGTTATGCTCGCGCGTGTAAGCCGCTTGCTTTCACGAACGAACTTCAACGATGTGTGTGCAGTCGTCGTTGCGTCTCTCTTTCTCTCTCTTTCTAACACATATGTATTTAACGTACATAAGTGTACCTTTACGTACATATACATACGTATGTACGTACATATATATACATACGTAACGCCTGCGCAAAGAACGAACGAAACGAAACGAGACTTTCCGAGAGGACGAGTTTACGAATGAAGAAAGAGGATAAGGAGAAGACGGAGAAGGAGGAGGTAGAGGAACGGGTAGAGGATAAGAGGCGAAAAAAGAGGCGAAGGAAGAAGAAAGAGAAGGGCAAAAAAAATGGGACTTTGGCGGATGTTATTATATCGGCATGTCGTAAAGTGCCCGATGGGCGGTGACCAGTTCGTAAAAAAAAAGAGAGAGAAAGAGAGAGAAAAAGAGAGAGAGAGAAAGGAAGTGATAATAATACAAAAAAAATATATATATATATATATATATATGAAAAATAAGAAAAAAGAAAAATAAAACGAAAAAAAAAAAGAAAGTAGAGAAAAAGTCAGAAAAAAAGTTTCTCCCTCGTCGATAACGACCCATTGTCCTCCGATAGAGGGATGAATTCTACGTGAAAAGGAAAGGTTTACGAGCGGGGTTTGGATCGAGCCAGGCAAATTCCTCCTGTGCAGGCTTGAATTTTCGTCGCCGTTCTCCTCCTCCCTCCCTATCTCTCTCTCTCTCTCTCTCTCCCTCTCTCTTCTCCCTCTCCCCCCCTACGTGTATTTCCTTCAGATGGAATAAGGATTTACGAAGACAGCTATAACAACGCGTGGAGAGATACCTGCGAGACTTATATCATAGAGGAAAACGTTCCTTTTCCTTTTTGTGGTAAAAAAAAAAAAAGAGAAAAAAAAAAGAAAAAAAGAGAAAAAAAAAGAAAAGGAGAACAAAAAAGATACGATCACGAGAGATTCAATAATTCTCGAAGGGAATACGATAGGTTTAACGATAGAATAGAAATAATATTTTTTTGGATTGTTTTACATATTTATCGCGATCATACGTGCGGCATGACACGGTTTTTATAGGTAATACGTACGCAAATAATCTGTGATAATAGAAGAAGATGGAGAATGAGGAGGAAGAACAGGAGAAAGACGAGGGTGGAAGAACACATGCGGGAGAGAAGTGAAAGGGGGAGGAAGGAAGACGCGGTTGTTAGCGTGGCTCGGTCATTTAAATCTTCCGCTGGCTTTACCTCACCGTCAGTGCCTATCGTATCCGTTACCTAACGTGCACGATTTCTCTAGTTCCAGAACAAAACTTGACAATTGGTGTCACGAAAATCTTCAGTAAATCCGACCTGTTTGCTACTTCTATTAAATCGATCGAATATCATTCGAAATTCTTCAATTTTTAAATATACCAATACGAAATGGCGCCTGGGAAAAATCATTACCGAATCGCGTGTTGTTACTTTCATGAAATCGTTCGAATATCATTCGAAATTCTTTATTATTAAATCTAACGATTGAAAATGGTACCGGGATAAATCATTACCACGAATCACGTGCTTTTACTTTCATGATTAAATCGATCGGTCAAATTCGTTCGGAATTCTTCAATTTTTAAATCTACCGATGCAAAATGATTCGTGATAAGTTAAAATTATTTGTGAGGAACATCTCGAAATATATCATTTACATATTCTATAGTACAAAATATATATATATATATATATATATATATATATATATATATATATAGTAAGTTAGAATATCGCAGCGTGATAAAAGTAGATGATAGAGTCGCGGCAAATCGACTTGAGTCTATTTCCGTAGCGAAAGATTTAGGATAAAAAATCATACGACGTGTACTAACACGCAAACGCAAAATGCAAACGCAAAATGCACACGCACACGTACACGCACGTGCAGAGTTATACGCATATGCAGAGGCATGCGCGCGGCCGCACGCTTCTACACGAGAAACTATCAAACGGTTACTCGGTGATATCTCTCGAATGACGTCAAGTGCGGTTATGCGTCGAGAGAGCGTTTTCAAGCGCTCTGCGGAACGAAAGAGCTCCGCGGCCTCGTAGTTACGCCGCGTTATTTCGACGAGCGGAAAAATCGAGGGAGATATTTCAACGTAGGTAGGGATTCGATGGACGACGTGTATGGTAGTAGGGATATAGGAGTAGGAAAGAGGGGATAGGTAGATGGGGGATGCTGGTAGGAGGGAAAGGGTTTCAACGAAATCGAGTGCATCGTCGCTGCCGGTGGGCGATACATCAGCGTAGGACAAAACGACGCCATTATATATCCTCCGCCTACAGTATCTCTCTCTTTCTCTCTCTCTCTCTTTTTTTTTTTCCCCTCATATTTCGAGCGATTTTCATTCGTGTTCGATGAGAACGAGAAAATTTCGCGTTCGAAGGACGCGAAATAGGAGATAACTAATAGTCCTTAAACGCTGACCCGGCGTCGCCAAGCGGCGTATCAAGCACGAATTTTCCCGCGAGATCTTACTACGAATGGAATGGAATGGAATGGAATGGCATGGAAACGGAATGGAATGGAATGGAATGGAATAGAGATGAGGAGATGAGGAGGAGATGAGGAGACGACGATCGTAAATCTCTTGAAGGCTGACTCGAACGAATAATATTACGAGAATTCGCGACGTCGTATCTCGTATTCTCTCTTTGGTTCGATCTTACGCAACATTGGATTACCTTTTAGAATGGCCGTCGTTCTTCTGCGTGACGCATTGTCGTTGTATCTCGTGAGAAAATTAATTTTACTATTTTTCTTTTTTCTGTCTTTTCTCCTTTTCGTACTCGACGAGTCTTTTTTTTTTCTTTTTTATCTTAATGAAAAAACAAAGCAAAGAAAAAGTGAAAGAAAACGATGAAGAAGAAATATTCAAATATTCACGAAAGATAAATTTTCTTTTATACAGATATATATATATATATATATATATATATATATATATATATATATATACATGGACTAATTATGAAGTTTTCGAGGAGACAAGAATTAATGAATGGCAGAAGGTCGTCGTACGATTTAATCGGTAATTCATTATTCCGCTGACTCTCAGAGAGAATGGAGCGTACTCGGAGTACCATCCAAAAACGGGCCGCTGGCTTTATTCGGTCGCAAGGATCCCGTTGTTAACAAAAACCGATAACCAATTTAGAGTTTTGACGTTGGCGGAGGTCCGTCGTCAAGGACCCTCGTCGGACCGAACGATTTTACTGTAACGAGCGATACACGAAAATAGCATTAATTCGTTATTGATACCATGGCTGTAAGTGATTTCCTGCGTAAGCCAGAATATTTGATGTCGATGAATAGAGTGAGTGATGCTTTCATCTTTTCGATTCATCGGACAAATTAACTAATTCAATGTGATCTCTTTGGATCTCCGGTGAAAGGTCATTTTTCTTCGTCTTTTTTTTTTATTTTTATTTATTTATTTATTTATTTATGATTTTTTTTTTTTTTTTTTTTTTTTTTTTTTTTTTTTTTTTTTTTTTATTCCTCATATTTTATACGCAACGAGATATATAGCGATAAAAGGGAAATTAAGTTTAATGGGTTTCGAGGACAGCCGTGAACGGTATTGCACCACGAGTTTTCGCCTTTCGTCAGCGATAAGAACGTCTACGTCTACTACGTCGACGTCGACGACGTCGACAGCGACAGCGACGAAACTTCTTTTATCGAAAGAGCGAGTCACGACTGAGACTTCTTTTCGCGGCCATAACAAGAGTTTCAATTTAAATGGACAACCGTATTAGGTGAAATCACTAGGGAAAGGGTCATGATTGAAGCACATTCGCTTGGGCACCTTCATCTATCGATTCGTTCAATCTATCTTCTACGATAGTAATCGTTTTTCGATGCCAATACGTCGAAAGTCATAGACGATGATTTTTACATGATAAAAGAAAATAAAATAAAAGAAAATAAAACCTTCAGGTAAATAAAACGTAACAAAACTGTGTTTGGCAAAAAGAGACTCTTTTCGTATATTGAGAGATACGAATATGACGATCTTATACATATAAATATATATATATATATAAAAGATTGTTAGAAAGGTAATAGAAAGGTTAACGTTGTTAGCTATCGTAGTTCGAGATCAGCTTAGTCGTTTCGCCTAACAAGTAGAGGAGGTAGTACTAGCGAAGAAAGAGAGTGAGAGAAAGAGAGAGAGAGAGAGAGAGAGAGAAAGGGAGAGAGGGGGGAAAGAGAGAGGAAGAAAGATAGTTAGAGAGAGGTATTGGCTCGCTCTGTTCCCCATTTCGGTGGAGTTCAACGACCTCGAGACGAATCCACACGCTTCGAAGTATCCGCGCGCGATATCATCCCGCGCCTTGGTGGCTAGTATAAGCGCAGTTGAAATCCGAATGTTTGCGTCGAGGAAGACCGAGAAAGGAAAGTAGTATAGGTTGAGAGAAGCTTTGGTATTGTCGATCGAAACTAGGCCACACAGCTCGGAAAATTAAAAGTACCTTCCCGTGGCTCTATCACGGTTGGTAGTAGGTAGGTCGGTGGTAGGTTGGTTGGTTTGTTGGTTGGTCGGGTGGATGGATGGGTGAGTGGGTGGGTGAGGGGTTGGATTGAGTGGGTTATACTCTAAACCGACAAAGGGTAAAAAAAAAGATGATACGATTCGAGTGCATTTTCCATTTCATTCGAATAAAGCGACCATAGTGTCAGTATGAAAATGTCCCGGAATTATTATTATTATTATTATTATTATTATTATTATTATTATTATTATCATCATCATTATTATTATTATTATTATTGTTATTATTATTATTATTATTATTGCGAGTACTTCTCCCTATTAAATATTCTATGTGAGCTTTGATTAAGCTATTTTCATGATCGACAAAGATCGATCTGACGAAAGATCAGAAACTTCCTGGACGTCGTCCATCGTGTATTATCGTATATACTCTTCCTTCTCTCTCTCTCTCTCTCTCTCTCTCTCTCTCTCTCTCTCTCTCTCTCTCTCTCTTTCTCTAACATAATGCTGAGCCTCCTCGCAGACCCCATAAATACCCTACGAGGGTCTAAATATACTCGAGCTCGATTTACGTGAAGTTCTCCCGCGTCTTCTCTTGGTTCGTTGCGTCGCCTCCTCTTATTCATACACACATACACACACACACACACACACACAAACATATATATATATATATATACACACATACATACATATATACATACAGACGCGTGCGCGCAGAAGCGACTACCAACCAACCATCTCATCACCTCGACTTTTTTCTCGCCTTTTTCAAGAAGACGAGGACGAAGGACGAAGGACAAAGTACGAAGAAGAATCCTCTCGTGGTATCACGAAGTTTCTCGACGTGTTCGGAATGTCCTTAGAAGTCGATATCTTTGCAATTTTCATGTTTTCTCATCGACTTTAACGTTTTCCTGCTGACGTGACCGGCAACTACCGTTGATGATCTTTCGAGACGAGAAGTCGTTTGCAGATCGATCGACTTCTCGATTTCAAGGAGAAAAGAAATAGATAGAAAAGAGAGATAGATATATAGATAGATAGATAGATAGATAGAGAGAGAGAGAGAGAGAGAGAGAGAGAGAGAGAGAGAGAGTGAGAAAGAGTGAGATGAATGGATATGGTCGGTGATAATTCTATTATAACGAGGTCACAATATCGATTATGCCGAAGAATATCGGTTATGTTCGTTCGTTTGTTCGTTCGCGTTCATTCGTTCGTTCGTTCGCTAAACATAAAGCGTCGATTACAAACGACGAAATCACCTACTTTTGGCACGGCGTAATCATTAGCATCTGTGCCAAGGTCGTTTATCACCAAAATCCACGGTGATTAATGCCTCCTCCGCTCTGCGGCTATCGAAAACTGGCAGCAGATGGATCGGTATCTAATCGGTCAACCGAGCTGAGTCATAGTTCCCTCGATGCTCTCGCATTGACTGGACGCTCGGGAAATTTTATGTATGTGTGTTTGCGTGCGTGCGTGCGTGCGTGCGTGTACAG
>NC_062188.1:18034646-18042146 GCF_912470025.1 Vespa velutina | reverse complement strand
TCATATTCTTCGAAAGACATTCTATTGATATCTTAACGATGTTAAAAAAAAAAAAAAATGTATAACAAAGCGCATAATACCATTTAATTACACTTATCTATTAATTTACATAAAAAGAAATCTGTTATTAATGCGATACGACAGTGTAAACTTTTTAACAACTAAACTTGACAAATTCTTTAACAACTAAAAGTTGTAAGTAGCATCGTAAAGAAAAAAAAAAGAGAAAAGAAAAAGAAAAAAGGAATGGGATAAAAAGATAAAAAAAAAAAAAAAAAAAAAAAAAAAAAAAAAAAAAGAAGAATATTCTAAAATTCGAACGAATATCGAATAGGCAAAGAGAGTAAAAACGAAGAGAGAGAGAGAGAGAGAGAGAGAGAGAGAGAGAGTATCGTTCGACGGGTCAACGCCGACGAATGAGCGCAAACGATCGGGCATTGGTATCGAAGCGAAGCGAAAAGAGGGTGAGGGAAAAGGGAAGTAGAGTGAACGAGAGAGGGATTGAGGGAGGAAGAGAAAAGAATAATTGTCATGTCCAACGATGTAGGTACATAGGAGTATTCCAGGATCGAGGGGTGATTCATCCAGTTCCGCGTATTTTCGTATTTCCTTCTATTTTCTCCCGGTCGCGTTTGCAGTGTTAGAGAGAAAGAGAGAGAAAGAGAGAGAGAGAGAGAGAGAGAAGGAGGAGGAGAAAAAGAGGGAAATAAGCGAACGGTCACGTACTCGTACGTTCGTGATTATTTAACCGCATGCGGGTTTCCCGTTTCGAACGGTCATCTTATTAACGTTGAAGATGGCTTCCCTTCTTTCATCGGCACGCTCTCAAGCCATCAAAATGGATCAACGAATAGAAAGAAAAAAAGAAAGAAAGATAGATAGATAGATAGATAGATAGATAGATAGATAGAAAATAGATAGATAGACAGACAGACAGATAAGTAGATAGATAGATATATAGAGCCGAAGAAAAGACGATCTGGCAAGGAAGGAAGATCGTCGTGAAGATTTAAAAAGAAAGGAAAAAAAGAGAAGAGCGGTTGGATGACGGGAAGGACAGGCATGTAAGGATGGAGCAGTGGGATGGTTTGGAAAGGGTGAGAGGAAGAGGGTGGAAGATAGGTAGGTAGGAAGGAAGGAAGGAAGGAAGGAAGGAAGGAAGGAAGAGATTCGCGAAAGTTTGGAATTAACGAGGATAGGACTCCAACGTGGCAGGGAAAGTTTTGCGCAGACTATTCAACTTTCAGCCGTATAACCTCCTGCTATTGCCCCCTTCCTCGAACCATCACCCTTACCCTCGCCCTCTCCATCTCATCCGCTTCCCCTCTCCATCCTTCTTCCTCTGGGTCGAAGACGCGTACCATAATCCAGGGTAACAACGTGCCAGAAAATACCACCGCGCGCGGCCACACCGCGAGAGCAGCTACCTCTCGAAATCCTTTCGAGTTTTCCACTGATTTATCGTCCTCTCTTTATCTCTTTGCCTGCCTGCCTGCCTGCCTGCCTGCTTGCCTGTCTGCCTTCTCTATCCTCCCACCAACAACCCCCACCCCCGTTTCCATATTTCTGTCTATCTCTCTTCTTCTTCCTGACGTTTTCCTTCTTTTGTTAACACCTTGCCTTCTACAGTACACCATAAATACTCTCTCTCTTTCTCTCTCTCTCTCTCTCTCTCTCTCTCTCTCTCTCTCTCTCTCCCGCTTTTTCGCTTTCTCTAACGTTACTGCTGCTGACCACTTCTCCGAAGCATTGACAAAGACGTATTAACTCCACGGATTTATCGTAGAGTCGATGAGAACGTGCTGCGAATTTAATAGGAGGAGGAAGAGGAGAAAGAGGAAGAGGAGGAGGAGGTGGAAAAGGGGTAGAGAGGAATGGCAGCGGCAGCAGCGGCCCCCACGCGAACTCTACGTACGATTAATTTGCCGACGTGTTAGCCACGAAGCCCATGCCGTAGAAAATTCGTGCTCCGAATCCCGTGTGTCTCGCGCACATTGAGAAATTACTCTCTAATTACCACCTTTCGACCATTTCGTCCATTTTCATCCTTTCTCTTTCTCTTTCTCTTTTATTATACTCCGAGGATCTATCGGTATCGTATTAGGTATAATACATAAACGATTTCTCATTTTATATATGTATATGTATATATATATATATATATATTTTTTTTTTCTTTTGTACATATATATATTATCAACAAATCTGTATTATCGGAGAAAAATACCACCAACCCTCTCCCCCCTTCTCAATCTGCCCTCGTAGAATTTTGTATTATGGGGGGGAAAAAGAAATTTATTATGTCGACGACGATGGGTACGATACGTATCTAGGTAACGAACGGCGAATGATCGTCGACCAATCGATACCTATCAATACGGCTATACCTATCGTGTTACGTTGCTGTTCCGCATTAAAGAAAAGAAAAGAAAAGAAAAAAAAAAGAAAAAAAAAAGTCAGAAAAAGAAGAAAATATCCTGGTACACGATATATGATACCTTTACGCGTGAAATTTATACTCGTAAATTATTATTAGCCAAACCACGAGTTTACGAACGATTTAACGTTCGTAAGAGATCGTGTTCGTAATCCAAGGGAAAGTGTTAACGAGATCCTGCTGGCGATTTATCATTATCACGGTTAAGAAGCCGGCAATTACGTAGCCGCGAGATTCAAAATCGTTTTTATGAGGATTCGAGCGTGCCGGGAATGAAGAACCACCGATGGATGGATCGGTTCAACCGACATTAATTGTGGAGAATCCTCGGAAGATTGATTCTGATTGGCCAACGCGTGCAATCGACTAATTCATTCATAGACGGGCATTGCATCACGCCACAAATGCAATCAATATATCTAAGCGCGCGATGTGCGTTCTATTACCGTAACCATTAATGAGATTATTATACTCCGAACCTTTCGAAAACTCCGTTGCTATTAGACTTCTCTTATATTTCGAACCTTTTTTTGTTTCTTTTTCTTTTTCGTTTTCTCTTTTTTCTTTTTTTCCCCCCTTTTTTTTCCCTCCCCCTTTAATATAACGAGTATTCTCATTATACGCTATGAAATTAATTTATTGTGTCTATGCTTTTGACGTGGGTAATTTCTTCTTCTTCTTCTTCTTCTTCTTCTTTTTCTTTCTTTATTTCTTTCTTATTTTGCTTTTTTTTTTTTTTTTTTTTTTTTTTATTATAAAAAGAAAAAAGGGAAGACGGGCAACTGTAATTGAAAAGTAAACGAGGTGATAAACTGAGAAACATTTTATATTATCGTTACGAACGTCCTTGTACGTATATATTGTTTTTTATATTTCTGAAACAAAAAAAGAAAAAAAAAAAAAGAAAAAAAAAAGAAAAAGAAAAAGAAAAAAAGAAATAAAACAAAGGAAAAAAAAAAAAAGAAATAAAACGAGGACATATGAAACATTCGTGTTCTGTGGAACGTTCGCACGCATAAATGCACGCGATGCCCACGCGCCCGTAGATATATGAAATGTTCTGTTTACACGTAAACCTTCTAATACAGATAATACGGCCAATCCGCGTTTCCTTTTACTCTTTCTTTTTTTTTCTTCTCTCTCTCTCTCTCTCTCTCTTTTTTTTTGTTCGTAATCCATTAGAAACTCCATTAACCTTTATTAGTCTCGTTACGTCAGGGAGAATCGTGCAATCGGCAAAAATAGCGCGAGAACCTTCGATAGATTTTTCCGCGGAATCGTGTTCATATAATACACGATAAAAGATATATATATATATGTATATATATATATATATATATATATATATATATATATATATATATGGGAAAGAAAAAACAGACATAATGATCAAAAGACGTGGGCAGATTAGGCGGGAAAATGTAAGTGAAGAATAGAAAAAGAAAAAAAAAAAAAAAAAAGAAAGAAAAAAAAAAAAAAAGAAAGGAAGAAAAAAGAAAACGAATGAAAAAAAAAAAAAAAGAAGTTTTTGCCTCTTCCATTGTAATAATTGTTGATGATGTTATTTTGAGTAAGCAATGAAGGCTTAAACCTAGAATGACAACGAAGTAACTTTCGATGAATTTCCCTTGGAAACCTCAAAGAACATGTTAACCTTTTGCACGATCAGAGACTCATTCCCTTTGATACCTTTACTTTATGCACCAGTGACACCTCTCTCCCATCTCTCTCTCTCTCTCTCTTTCTCTCTCCTTCTCTCTCTCTATGACGTTGTCACGACGAGTCATGACATCATCTTAGCTATTATAAAATCGTATGCGCCTATACCTTCGCATTCTTCTCTCTCTCTCTCTCTCTATCTCTCTATCTGTCTATTTATCTTTTTCTCCTATTTTGCAACTTTTCTCTCACATTTTCTTCGATCTACATGATAGAAATACGTTGAAAACGAGCGACGTAAAAAAGAAAGATGAACGGGTTTTACGATGCCCATGAATGTTAACTTGTCCCGTTTTTCTTAACCCTTGCCCTTCTCTTTTTCTTCTTTATCTTTTTTCTTTTCTTCATTTTCTTTTCCTTTTTTCTGGTTTTTCTCTTTCTCTTTCTCTCTCTCTTTCTCTCTCCTTTTTTTTTTTTTTGAATCTTTCAAAAATCTCTCCCCGGTTATCCAAAAAGATTCGGTATTATCGCATTTAATTCAAAACTAAGGGACTAAGTCAGATTATATTTTTCCGCGTAGCGAAGCGTTCCGTCGTTGCGTTTCTCAATGTTTGCTTTACATTGACAAAGTGCGAAACGAATTAGAACGATTACGTGAAGAAGAAGAAGAAGAAGAAGTAGAAGAAATAGAAGAAGTAGAAGAAGAGACGTCTTACTCAATGCAGCCAGTCTCTTCTCTATTTAGATCGTTCGAGAGTTTGAAATCATTAGTGGACTCGCGATAAATGACATATGGATTGTCTTCTTCTTCGTCTTTTTCTTTCTCTTCTTGGACGCTCCTTTATCGATTAATTTTATGTTGCCGGAGGGGGTAGGGCTGGGGGTGGGGGAAGAAGAAACAACGACAAAGCGACGCATTCAATTGCTACATTAGCAAGGACATTTCTTTTTATTTTCATCCTTTTCGTGGGGTTTTCTTTTTCTTGTTTTGTCTTTCTTTTCCTTCCTTTTCTTCTTCTTTTTTTTTTTTTTCTATCTTTCCTTTTTTATTCCTTTTTCTTTTCTTTCTATCTTTCTCTTTCTTAAATTAGCAAATTCGATTTGAAAGGGAACAGGTACCACCTATAGTGAAATTTTTTTACGAGCGAATAGTTCCGGTAAAAAGAATGGAAGGGGGGATGGAGGGGAGGAAAGAAAGGAGGATGGGGGAATAGGGTGGGAACTGCAAATTGCATTTTCATGCGTTTTCAGCAATTCCGTGAAAACGAAATAGTTACCTCGTACTCTCCTTTTCTCTATTACTTTCTTTCCTTATTTCTTTATTTCTTTACCTTTACCTTTCCTTTCCTTACCTTTCATTCTCATAGCTTTTTCATTTTGTCCACCAGGGTCTTTCTTATTTCTTCACCGTGACGTCCCTTGGTATTCCGGAGTCGTCGTTTCGTTCCTCGTTAATTCCATTCTTCATAACCGAACCCTTTTAATCGTCGGCGTTTTATAATCAACGGTACTTACGGTTTTCTGCGGTGTCCGTATTATTATTTCCAAATGCGTTTTGTTCTACGAACATTTATGTCCGAAGTTTGTTATCGTTTATTTTTATCAGTAGCGATTAGATTATATATCGAACGTTGAAAGCTGCGATATAAAAAATAATCTAATATCTCTCTCTCTCTCTCGCTCTCTCGCTCTCTCGCTCTCTCTCGATAGTCGATACTCGATACTCGACATTTATGAGCGTTATCGAGCGTATATATTTTTCTGGTTTTTTTTTTCTTTTTCTTTTTTTTTCTTTTTTTCCCCTTTCTCAAATATTTATGTTCTCTATAGAATTCATAGAAATTGAATACGTATGATACGCGTAGATGGTTCGCGGAGAAGTCGAAGGATAAATAAACGAAAAGAGCAAATGGTTTCCCGTTCACGGAGAGAAGAGAGAATTCGAGAAGAGGTCATTGAAATCGTACGAATACTACTTTCCGTTATATACAAAGGAGTGTGCGGCGATATCGTTTCTATCGTAATTAGCCTCTTAAAATCTTGAACTCGTGACCGTAAGCGATAATAGTACTCGTGAAATGCTAGAGAATATGTGGGACGACGTTTAATAAGAAGAAAGAGAGAGAGAGAGAGAGAGAGAGAGAGAGAGAGAGAGAGAGAGAGAGAGAGAGAGAGAGAGAGAGAGAGAGAGAGAGAGAGAGTAAACGAACACTTTCGCGCTACATTAAAGACGAAGTAAATCCGGCAAAGATACAACGTTGTTAATATCGGTAATTAAGAAATAGATTGTGGATTTGCTCTGACAACAATAGCGTTTAATAGGTGTATTGAGAGAGAGAGTACAAGTTGGAACGTAAAAAAAAAAAAAAAAAAAAAAAAAAAAAAATAAAAAAAAATAAAAAAAAAAAGAAAGAAAGAAAGAAAGAAAGAAAGAAAAAAAAGTATGAAATAGTTTGTTTATCGGCGTCTCGCGTCGGTTTCATTTCCTAGCAAGGGGTGGGGGGTGGGAGGGTGGGGGGTTGGGGGAACGTGTAAGAAAGCGACGATAACCGACGATATCGGCTCGTAATATCGACTCTTTACGGTTAGAAACGAAGGAACGTCATTTATTTCTTGGCCGGTAGTCTCGTTTCCGGTCTGTTTTCTCGTTAACTCTTTCTTCTTCTTCTTCTTCTTCATTTTCTTTTTCTTTTTCTTTTTCGTTTTCTTCTTCTTCTCTTTCTTTTCCTTTCTCCTTCGTAACCCCCCTTTTAATTATCACAAACCGCAGAAACGCGCTGAAGCAATCCTCGTTGGCTTTTACGATGCACACAGCTGTGCCATACTATCGTTCTACTACTTCTCCTGTCGTTCCGCCTGTCCCTCTTCCTTTTCGAACTCGTACAAACGCACTAACACACATATACACACACACACACATATATATATATATATATATATATATATATATTTCATAGGTATATACCATATATGTTTAAGGTCTGTGAGCAAAGATAGGATGAGAGAGCCGCGTTTGTACTTTCGTGCTAAGGTAGTCTTCTTCTTTTTCTTCTTCTTCTTCTTCTTCTTCTTCTTCTTTTCTTGTTAAAGAAGGACGCGTAGTAGGTGGGCTCATCTTCTTGTACGTTTTACTTCGTGCTCCCTCTTTCTTCTGTTAACCTCGTGGCCACGAAAACTCAAGAGATAAGTAGCCGTATCGTGGCGTCGTTCCACTCGTCGTAATTACGTGGGCTGCTGTTGCTGCTGCTGCTGTTGTTGCCGCCTTACTGTTCGCGTTTCATGCCACTTCCCACTTCCGTCTATTTCATTCTTTCGTTTCTCATTCTCACGTTTATTCCATTTCTGTTATTTCTCTGTTTAAAGCCGGACGACGATTCTAACGACACGAAACACACGAGGAACGA
>NC_062188.1:18004646-18029646 GCF_912470025.1 Vespa velutina | reverse complement strand
CAACTGACAACATTTGCCGATTAGATCTCATCAATTCCGTGAATGGATGCACGTAAGCCATGTCAAAATTGAAGATTTTACCGATCATTTATCTTCCGATTTTCTTGAGAGGGTTCGGTGCATGGATATTAACACACACACACACACTCACGCGCATGCACGCATACACATATATGTGTGTGTGTACCTTTGATTTGCATCAGATTATTTTACATTATAATTTTAAATCTTCGAAGGATGTTTATACTATCTTATGAAGAAAGAAAAAATGAGAAAGAGGAGAAGAACAAAAATATATGGAAAAGAATAATAAATGAAAAAAAAAAAAAAAAAAAAAAAGAGAATGACAATGAAAAAACGAGTAAAAAGACAACGCGCAAAGAGATGCATTCGAAGCTTGCGATCCATAATAATCGCGGGCTTGGTTAAGTGGCCGATTTATATTCAATGTCATACAAACCCGTCTTGTGGTTAAAAGCGTGACATACGCGCGCCCGCGTGTGCATATGTGTGTGTGTGTGTGCGTGTGTGTGTGCGCGCGTTTATGTGTAGGCAGCCGTGAATATGGAACTCTCGCCGCCTACGATCAATTTCTTTCGATGAATCGAGCGCAGAAAAGTGTTAAGTTGTTCCTTCATAGTTACATAGTTTCATCGTTTCATAGTTCTTGTTTTATCCATGATCACACTCGATCACAATTGACGTCGACTTCTGTTCTCCAACATTTCTTTTTTCTTGCCTTCGACCATTTATTTGTTTTTTTTCCCCTCTTTTCTTTCAAAAAATGATACAACTTTACTTTTTCTTCTTCTTCTTCTTCTTCTTCTTTCTTCTCTCTTCTTAATCAACGATTAAGTATCCTTATAACTTTTTCTTTCCGATTACCTTAGAGAAATATCACGGAAGAAGAAAAAAGAAAAAAAAAAAAAATGAAAGAGAAAGAAAAAAATATACGACTTTCGAGATTTCCATTGAAATTAACAAATTTCTCTGAAAAAAAGGAAAAAAGAAACGAAGATTGTTTTCACGTGTTATATCATATTTCACACCTGCATACGTGTCAGCGTGTATAGTTTTGGATGGAAGAGGGAGAAAGAAAAAACAGAAAAGAAAAAGGGAAATAAAAAAAGAAATTATTTATCTTAAATAAAATAATCACGATGTCATCCTATGTATTTATATACTAATATTGTATTATTAAAAATGTAAAAACGATAAGTCGGCTTTTTTGCAAAAACTCATAAAGCCAATATGCATATATATATATATATATATATATATATATATATATATATATATATATATATATATATATGTGTTGACTTTGAGGTATTAAAAGGGTTAAAAGCTCAAGGAGAACAAACGATCTCGTTTTACTGATCGATTATCATCGTTATCTCGGACAAATTATGTAAGATCGAACCAATGACGTCGTCTAGTCGATTCCAATTTACAGAAAACCAAACGGAGTGTTACAATAAAAAGGGCATAAGAAAAATAATAAGAAAAAGGGAATATGTGCTTTCAAGTCACGATCGTGATACCTACGACGAAGCACTTACCACACAAACACACACACACACACACACATATATATATATATATCGACCGTACAACTACGTTCCTTTTTACGTTATAACTCGTCCGAACAAATGGCAGAACGATCCTTTCGTTAAATTTCTCCGTGTCATAATGATCTTTCAGTGTAGTACCAAGAAGGGCGACTGAAGGGTGGGGGAAGGTTAAGGGTAGATATATACCGATGGATATTATTATTATTATTATTATTATTATTATTATTATTATTATTATTATTATTATTATTATTATTATTATTATTATCATCGAAAGAACCGTGATAAAAGGAGAAAATAGAACACTATTTCATTTTCATATTCTTATAAATTGAATACTTAAGAAACGAGTCGTTCGTTGCGATTGATTCACATCGACGTTTGATCTCGACATCATAGCAGATCCGATCCGATCCGATCCGAACTAAATCGAACTAAGCTGATCGGACCAGACCAGACCAGACCAGATTTAATGGTTTTCCTTTAATCTTCGCGGGCAACCCTTTCGTCCGAGGAGAGTTAGATGGGAAAGGTAGGAAAGAAGATGAGGACGAGCCTCGAAGGAAAATAGAGAAGGTGGGATCTCGGACGTGAGGTGGATGAAGGTGGTAAGGAAAGAAGAAGTAGAAGTAGAGGAGCAGTAGGGGCAGGAGGAGGAGGAGGAGGAGGAGGAGGAGGAGAAAATAAAAAAGAAAAAGAGTAGGGAGAAAGAGGAAGAAGAAGAAGAAGAAGAAGAAAAAGAAGAAAAGAAGGAGTTAGGGTTAGGGGTTGGAGGAGCAATAAGGAATTATTGCGGTACGATCGACAAACGGCGACTACGTGGCCGCACTACGGAAGACGAACTCTCTCACCCTCTTTCCATCCTCTCTTTCAACCCTCCTGGAACTTCTCGACGTTCGATGTTCCTGTCTCCTTTCTCTCTCTCTCTCTCTCTCTCTCTCTCTCTCTCTCTCTCTCTTCTCATCCCTTTTCTTTTTCTCATTCGCGTTCCTGCGTGGCTATACGCTACCTTCCAGACTCGTCAATATGTAATGTTCGAATGCCTGCCAGGGGTACTGGCAGCAGTAGCATCCGTAGCGGGTGTTAGAGCTCAACGTGGAATGGAAGATTCTTCTCGCATTTGTATATTTCATTCGAAGCCGATGAACGTTAGGACGAAGGATTCTATGTATACGTGTGTGTATGTCCTATGCGTGCCTATATATGCGCGTCTATCTATGTATATCGACCTACCCTATTTTAAGTATACGATATTTCTCGATGTTCTTGCACGTAAAAAAGGATTAGTCGTGTGTCCTCGTTACCGTTTGAACAGACAAACAGAAAGAAAGAAAGAAAGGAAGGAAGGAAAGAAAGAAAGAGATGGTAGGTAGTTCGCTTTCTTTCTTTCTTTCTTGTTTGCTTGAATTAGAGCAAGATAGCTAGCTAGCTGTCTAGCTAGCTACCGTCAACCATATCCCACAGTGGTCACGAGTGGCCGCCCCTGGAAAAGGGTACGCTGCACGAAACTGTTATAGCCGTACGTGACTCTTTTCCCGAAAAGCCTCGAAAGCGCAATATTTTCGATCGTGTCCTTTCCGCGGACGAAATGATTCTGTTACCTTCTTTACGGGCCGACCCATTGGAACTTCGCTTTTCCACGTGCACCATCTAGAATACGAATACGGAAAGCACAGTTGAGCCAAGTTATTAGAACGTTCAAGATTGGATTGCGATCAGGATAGATGGGGGATCGTACACGAGGTCCTTCGTTAATCCTTGCCTCTATCCTTCTTTTACGAATGAATCGTACTATCATTTTTCTTTTTTTCTTCTTTTCTTTTTTTATACATACATATATATATATATATATATATATATATATTTTATATACTTTTATATATATATATATATATATTATATATATATATATATACTTATACATTACGTAGGTATCTATAATTCGAAGAAGTATTTTTCTATGTATCCGACGTTTGCCATTTTAAATTGGATATCGACGAAGAGAATAGATAGAGAGAATAGTAGGATAGGGTAGAGAGATCGTTTGTTAACGTGGTTATTGAGTCCACAATATATTGCGTTATGGTAACAAAATTTTCTACCTTTTTTATTGTTTTTTTTTCTGTGTTTTTTTTTTTTTTTTGTTTTATTTATTTATTTTTTATTTTCTTTCTTTCTTTCTTTTGTCGTTTATTGTTGTTTCGTTTTGTATTCAGTAAGAGCGAAAGCGAGGGTGTGCGCGGGCGAGTTGCATCAATTTTTTTTCTAAACAATACGCAATCGAAGTTACAGTCTCTCTCTTCGTCCAATGAACTTTTATCATCGAATACGACTATGTCGGGAGGAGGAGGGGAGGGGGAGCGGCTGCCGGACGAGGGAAGTTTATCGTGGCGTCGCAAAACCAATTTCGCCGTCGGCCGCGTTCCTCCCGCACCTTCCATATTGAGCGAACATTAGACGATGTCGCGCACACAGCGGCCACGGGGGCGGGTCGATTTATCAACGGGCTACAAAGCGTCGTCGTCGTCGTCGTCGTCGTCGACGGCGGCGGCGGCGGCAGCGGCGTCGTTCACCCTCCTCCTCCTCCTCCTCCTCATCGCCTTATACCACCCCACCTTCTCTCGGCTGCGTTTCCGTCCATGATAAGAATGCAAATAAATGGTGGCGCTGCTTGGGTATGGCCTTTCAAGACGTTTAGTATTCGACCAGGAAAAGAAAAAAAAAAAAAGAAGAAAAGTTTCTTACCCTTTAATCTTAACCATAGTCTTCGGTTATAACCGGGATATAATCTAAAAATATCGATTACTCTTTTACATGATGATCGATCGATTCCTATAAGCTTGTCCACGAACTACATAACTCTAAGCGTTCAAGTAATGGTTATAACATTTCTGCTCGATTCCTCCTCCATAGGAAGTAAGGAGCGGCTCGTCGACAATTTGTCCCGCGAAACTTCAATTTCCTGTTCTGAACTCGCTCGACTGCCTCTCCTCGTAGCTTTATTGTCGCGAAGCGTGCCGAGACGAGTGGATCGGGGTAAAGGAGTTGGGGCCTGGGATCGAGGACCAAGGATGGCGGTGGCGGCGGGGGTGGGGCAAGGGCAGATTGTCGAAGTTAGAACGAAAGAGAAGAGAGAAGGAGATCCCTCTTCTTCTTCTTTCTTTCTTTCTTCTTTTTTCTTCGTCTTTTTTTTCTTTTTCCTTTTCTTTTCTTCTCTTTTTTTTTTCCGTCAGTTTTCCAGAGGCCTAGGAGCTGCTGATGTCCCCCCATACCTCCTACGGCGCGCACACCTTACTCTATTCTTCTCGGTCGACAATTCTGTCACGTACGTGTCATAAGTCCTTGGCGTCTTTAAGTAAGAAGTAACGGGGTTGGTTCCCACCACCACCACCACCGCCACCACCATCACCACCTTCACTATGACTCCCTTCTCTTCCTTCCTTGCTTTTAGGCCGCAGACTCATAGTAGCTACTCAAGAGTCGTTAAGTACTTGACTTCTCCTAGCTGATGTTACGCGGTTACTATCTATATACAGATCCTCCTTCCGTGTGTCGGGACACGTACTTCGAAAAAGAAAAAAAAAAAAAAGATAGAAAAAGAAGAAGAAGAAGTTTCGGCGCGAGAACGTCTATGGCGAAAAGACGATGGCTAGACAACGCCGAAGACGACGACGACGACGACGACGACGACGACGACGACGACATTTGCTAGTGATGGTAGTAACGATAGGGGTAGAAAGCTATATAGAAGTCGCTTTCGACGGAGGTTTCTAGGTGGTAAGGTGCTAGAACGCCTTACAGGAGTTCACTCGACTCTCTCGGTGGTGTGCGACGGTCAGGCGTGGCCAGCATACCAAATCCGCGAGGTATTCTGGTCATGTAGCAGCTACGAGAGCTCTCCTGGCTTTCCAAGGGAGAACCTCTCCCTCTCTCTCTCTCTTACACTCTCGCTCGTTCATTCGCTCGCTCGCTCGTTCGTTCGTTCGTTCGTTCGTTCGTTCACTCGCTCGCTCGCTCGCTCGTTCGCTTGCTCTCTGTCTCTACGCCAAGAGGTGGGGTAGTATTAATTGGCTTACGAGGCGACACTCATTAGCACTTTGAGTACGAGGGTTTGGGCGGACAAGGGAGAGAAACACCCTTCGAAGGCGTTACTTTGGCCTGCACCCGCGTCACACGGCTTCCTCTAGATATTCTCTCTACTCTGTTCGCTCTCTCTCTCTCTCTCTCTCTCTCTCTCTCTCTCTCTCTCTCTCTCTCTCTCTCTCTCTCTCTCTCTCTTTCTCTCTCTATCTATCTCTCTATCTTCTATCCTCTCAACTATTAGAACCTCGTTCCTTTGTCCCAAGCTCGATATATCGGAGAACGATACCTCGATAATCACTACCACCTTCTTCGAGTTTGTGGTAATTTTTCTACTTTATTATAACTACGTTATCACCTCTCTTCGGTTATGAAAGAAATGAAATAGGAAAGGAAAAAAAAAAAGAAAGAAAAGAAAATGTACAACGTTGCTCGTTTAATTTTTTAATGAATACAAATCGTCCTGTCAGTTGATAAGATCATATTTAATTTATTTATTTATTTCTTTTTTTTTTATAAAGCAAATGAGAAAGTACGTGTGTGTGAGAGAGAGAGAGAGAGATTTTTTTCTTCTTTTTTTTTTTATTTCTTTCAATATAGAAAAATAAATTTCAAGAATTCATTGCATTTGCATTTACTCGACGTGCCTCTCGTTATTTATAATTCTACGAGGTAATGGCAATGGACCATTCGAAGGAAAAGGGCGCCGGCGGATGCTGCGGGATGAAACAGGATTGTGGTCTCTGAATATTTCGCGGTTCCCGTGGATTTGCACAGTTGCGGTCGACCCGATACTCCCCGAACTCTCAGTAGATCCAATTTGATCGGAAGACCACAACGTCTACGAGCGACCTTGCATGGAAGAGACGGACAATATATGTGGAACCAACGCGAGATATCTCTCCTTTTCCAATCTCTCTCTTTCCCTCTCTCATTCACTTTTCCTCCGTTCTGCTTCGAAGCTGGCCCCATAGACGATGTTACCTCTCGATAAGGTATTGTTCTATCGTGGTCTTGCACTATATGAGTTTCACCTTGGTTACATTATCGGTAGTGTCATCCTTGAAAATCACCTCTATTCCCTTTCCTTCTCTTTCCTTTCCTTTACCAACCACAAGAGCCTTCCCTCAGCTACACAACTCCATACGGGATAAGTTTCGTAAATGTCGAATGGACACCTCTCTCTCTCTCTCTCTCTCTCTCTCTCTCTCTCTCTCTCTCTCTCTCTCTCTCTCTCTCTCTCTCTCTCTCTCTCTCTCTCTCTCTCGCTCGCTCGCAAATTTCTTTTATACCGTTCATCCCGATATCCCCAGGCAGCCTTTTCCCCTTTCCATCCTCTTTTTCGAATCGCGGAGCAAGTACTAGCATAATTTTCCTATCTCCTCAAATTGCGTTCGTTCTCCTAGCAACGTGATCGTCGCGGTAAAATCTACTTATCGTCCACGTTTATGCGTTCCTTCCGAATTTTACGATCGAGTAACGTCGGAAATCCGCATCGTCCTTGCGTCCAACTGAGAACATCAGGGTTTCTTTTGAATACTATAAGAAAAGTAGTCAAATGATATATGGGAATCGTACGTTGTTGAATTTCAATATCCGTTGCTTTATCAATTCAAGTTAGATACGCGTTAAATAATATTTGATTTGAGATTAAAAAGAGAACAAAAAAAAAAAGATACGAAAAGAAAAGAAAAACGAGAAATTCGCATTATTCCATTTTTTTTCTTTTTTTTTTTTTAGATTATATGTATATATATATATACTTTTTTTTTATTTCATTTCAGAGAGAGAAAGAGAGAGTGAGAGAGAAATATCTTTACTAATACTTTTGACGATACGTGTAGACGTTTATCCAGGAAACGAGACTCGGAAGTTAAAGTGAGCGTTGGCGTTGCTCGCTTCGGCGCCCACAAAAATGACGTAGTCTATGATGGCTCGTCGATTTTCCTTGGTTCTCACGAGTCATAACAAAGCTCCTCTATAGCTATACCCTATTGCTACTCTAATGACAGACATTAACTTCGCGGCATTACGAGGACCGTTGTTGTATCGTGTATAAAGCCGAGAACGTCTCACGGCTGCGATACGTTTCGTAGTATAGATATTTTCTCTCTTTCCCTTTATCCCGCTTGTTCGCATTTTCGCGGTTTACGAGTTCCGTGAGCCGAATTAATTTCTCATCTTTTCCCTTCGCGGGACACCGTTATCACCGACCTTCGGTATAGTCTTTTATCTAGTGAAAAGGGAACGATAGTACTGTAGTTCTATCGTTTCGCTATTTGTCGAAATTACATTTGTAGAAACGGTTCGGTCACGTGCAAAGTCGAGCTGAAGTAGCACAGTTCTTATCTCACTCACTCACTCATTTTCTCTCTCTCTCTCTCTCTCTCTCTCTCTCTCTCTCTCTTTATTTCTCTTGTTCTCTCGGTTTTGTGGTTTACGAGCGGCATGTGCCGTCTCTCGAATTAGGCTTTTCCTGGTAGGTAACGTTTCTACGCGGCACCTGCCGATCCAGCTTGGCATTGTCATGCGAGGAGCTCCCTATAAACTGAGATTGCTAAGGGATCGAAAGTTATGGCTAGTAGTCTTCTTTCTTTTCTTCACCCTCCCTCCCTCCCTACATCCCTGCCACCCTCCCTCTCTTTTTCTCTTTTTGTTTCTGTTACAGTGCCGCGGCCTATAAGGAAACGCCCGGCTGTTGGAGCATGACTCCTCCTTCTCCTCCTCCTCCTCCTCCTCCTCCTCTTTCTCCTCCTCTTTCTATCACTTTTCTTCCAAGCACAAATGCTACTACCTATGCTCTCTTCTTCCTATTTTTCTTCTTACCCTCCGTCCTTTTTATATCATCTTCTTCTCTCTTTCTTCGATCGCATTTGGATAGCGTTCGCTAACACAACCATATAGCCATCCCCTTCCCCTCCCCCTCTTTCTCCTTGCCCCTCCACGAAATCGTTCGGTGAAAACGAATTCCATTTTCTCTGGTAAGAACTTTGCGCTCGTGTGTTTTCGGGTTTACATCTCTCTCTCTCTCTCTCTCTCTCTCTCTCTCTCTCTCTCTCTCTCTCTCTCTCTCTCTCTCTCTCTCTCTCTCTCTTTATTTCTCTTCGTTTGTTCGTTGCTACTCACCAGACGTTGTCGTGGAAAAATTCTGCAAGGACGAGTCCGTGGACCCCGTGTATCTCCTGTTTTCGTGATATTTCCTTAGTCCCTCGGGCTCTTCAATCGAAAGGCGAACGCCTTCGACAATAATCTATGTGTATATATATATATACACACACATATATATATATATATATATATATATATATATATAAACGTTGGACATGATTATTTAGGAATAAACGATGGACGATAAGAAAATATATTATGTATATATCCGTAGAAGAAAGAAATTTCATATCACGTATGTGTACGATGATTACAATTGTGTTTACAATTTTTTTTTCTTTTTTTTTTCTTTTTTTTTTCTGATAACTATAATACTCCACAAAAATGTATTATCTCTTTTATAATGTATATACAATCTATAGAGAAATAATGTTGTGATTTCTTCAATATAATTCTCATAGATATCATCGAGATTATCTTATGTATCTAATATAATACTTTGAATTCAATTAATAATTCGATATTGGAGAACAATTTATAAACATTAAACGTAAGAACATTAATATTCATAATAATATTATATGCATTAAATCAAGTGGATCTTATTTTATAATAAAAGAGGAATATATATATATATATATATATATATATATATATATATATGTATATGTATTAAATGGTGTGACTATTTGGTACGAAACGATTCATGCAAATGAGAAAAGGAGAAGGATAGTAGACATCGAGATGGTTAGGGGAAGAGTAAAATAGGGAGTGGCGGGGGGAGGAGAATAGGAACGAGGGACGAGAGAAGAAAGAGCAAAGGGAAGGGAAGGGAATGGAAGGGAATAGGGTGGTAGAGATCGTCGCAAGTACAAAGATAGAGGTATGCCTGACGGATTCTCGCGAGTAAAGAGGGCCAAGGGAAAAGAGCAGTTAGTAAGACTCGCTCCGTTGCGTCCTTAGACGCCAGAATATCTCTGGCTCCGATCCTTCGTATCGTTTCTCTGGTGTGGTCTCTACGGCTTCGCCATTTTCTTTCCTTCCTTCGCGTACTTCATCTTATTCTTTCTTTCTTTCTTTCTTTCGTTGTCTCCTCCTCCTCCTCCTCCTCCTCTCCCTCCCCCTCCTTCTCCTGCTCCTCTTCTTCTTCTTCTTCTTCTTCTTCTCTTTGTAACTTCCTCCCGATATCTTCTCTTCCCCCCTCCCTCTCACGCTTCTACCTCGTTTCTCGTCCTGTCGCTTCTTCTTCTTCTTCTTCTTCTTCTTTTCCTTCCTTCCTTCTTTCTTTTCTTTTCTTTGCTTTTCTTTGCTTTCTCTTCGTTCTTTTTCTTTCTTTCTTTCTTTCTTTCTTTCTTCCTTTTCTTGCTTCTCATCCTCGTATTTTACCCATTCCTGTTGCCAAGTGCTCGTTCGTTCCTCGACTCCCAACGACTCCACGTCGTCTGATTTCGGCATTCGATTTACGTACGCGTCCGTAGCCGCCTTCTTCACCCGCGAGGCTTCTTTATCTTCCGCAAAGGAGAAAAATCCAGCTCGTTGGATTAGATTTTCCTCCGTACCATTCGCGTATCTTTCTTCCTTTCTTTCTATCTTCTCTTTCTCTCTCTCTCTCTCTCTCTCTCTCTCTCTCTCTCTCTCTTTTATTTCTACGTCGTTTCTTCCTTTCGTTAGGATGTACCTACATACATCCTATCTCACGTTTATCGGTTGAAGACTCCCCTTTTCTTCTATCGTGCCTCCACCCTCTTTCTTCTTCCTAACCCCTCCTCCCTCCATCCTTTCTCCTTCTCGATCTCTTTGGCTTCTCAACTACACCTACTACTCGTTACTCTTGATCGACGAAGATCTAGCTTTCCTTTTCCTTTACGCAAACGCGACTTTGCCTGGATTATACATATTATATATTATATATATAAATTCCTTCTTTGCAGACATTTTCCAACTTCTCTTGTTCTTATCCTTTTCTTTTTTTTTTCTTTTTTCTTTTCTTTTTTTCTTTTCTTTTTTTTTTTCCTTCTTTTTTATGGTTTTCCTCTCTCTTCGATCAATTTTCTTAACGCGAACTTCGTGTCCTTTTTCAGTTCTCTTTTTTATTTTATTGTATTTTATTTTATTTTATTTTATTTTATTTCATTTTACTTCTCGTTTGAATAGGACCCAAGAGTATACTATATATATATATACATCGACGACGTCAATGGCAGGTGATTTCGAGCTTGGCTAATCCTTACCGTCCGTCTTGTGTTTCTGTCAGAAGAGCGAGAGAGAGAGAGAGAGAGAGAGAGAGAGAGAGAGAGAGAGAGAGAGAGAGAAACAGAGAGAAAAGCTATCGAGCTTCTCTGTCTCGAGGCCTATACTTCGACAGGCTCTTCCTCTCTCTCTCTCTCTCTCTCACTATAGACTTTACCTCCCTTCGTGTCTCGCTTTGTCTTCGACTTTAGAGTCAGAACGGAATAACGTTCTCGGCAAAACCGTCAGGCACACGCTACTCTGTCACGATTGTTCTACCGGTGGTTCTATCGTCGATTCTCTATCGCCATCATCCTATCGTATCTTCTTTCGATTCACCTCCAGACCTAGAAGCATTTTCTCTCTCTCTCTCTCTCTCTCTCTCTCTCTGTTTCTCTTTTTCTATTCCAGTTCTTACTTATATTCGTTCAATGATTGTGTCACATTTTTTCACAACAATTTAATTCACTCGTGATCGTGTGTAAAGTACACCGATCCAATGATTTATGGTACTTTGATCGAAAAAAAAAAGAAAAAAAAAAAAAAAGAAATCAATTTTTTTTTTTTTTTTTTTAACGAACTCGTTATGAGAATAAAATTATAATGATAATGGGAGGGGGGGGGGGAAGGAGAGAAGAGAACGTGATAGGGAAGAAAATATTTTCTCACGATTTCTCTTGAAAGTTTATAAAATGTTTGGTTTTACTCTCATGCCGTAGTTCAGTTCGTTAATTGTCATCGTCGTTGGATAAGTTATCTAGGCAGGGAAGAGCTATCTTAATTTGTAAGTCAAATCGTCCTTTAAATCTCGTTTGCACGTGTGTGTGTGTGTGTGTGTGTGTGTGTGAGAGAGAGAGAGAGAGAGAGAGAGAGAGAGAGACTAAGACAAAGATTGAGACTGAGACTGAGATCGAGATCGGTCCCGTTAAAATCGGCGACTTACACCGGTTAGTCTTTAATGAGCTCGTAGTAGTAGGTGAGGCAAACGCGAATGGCCTTTTACAGGGTTTGCGTTAAGAGATTCTCGTTAATTAAGAATCGAACTTGCAGTGATTCGTCGGTGTCGCGGCCTGTACCAAATAGAGAAAGAGAAATAGAGATAGAGATAGAGACAGAGAGCTATGGCTGCCGCGCGTGCTCATTAACATCGACATATATATATATATATATATATATATATATATATGTGTATATATATATATATATATATATATATATATATATATATATACCAAGAGTAACGCGTCGGAATCCGTTGGAATTCACAAGGCGCGCCAAATTTGCGGTGGCCGAGAGCAATTCTGAGGGAGTAGCTTCTCTCAAGTCGGAATGTCGTTGTCGTCGTCTTCGTCTTCGTCGCCGTCGTAGTCATTGTCGTAGTCGTCGTCATCGTCGAAGACGAAGAAGACTTCATCACTTTTGTGTTTGTTCTTATTCCTACGATCGTAGCCGAAGAGAAAGTAGAGACTCTTATGATAGAGACTTTCTCGTAGTTTACTCTGGATTTTTCATAATTCCTTTCTCGATCGATTTTCATCGAAGGGAGTTTCTTGAAAAGGGACGATGTAACGGGTAGTAGTGACGGGTGGGAGGTAAAGGGTAAGTAAGGACAAGTTCGATAGAAACCCTTGGGAGAGCTTTTCCATCGAATAAAGGCGATCTCATAAACGGTAGATTTCGTGGAAACGGAAAACTGGAGAGAGAAAGAGAGAGAGTGGAGCGAACAAGAAGATACCACCGAGTATCTTCCTTCTCTTTCAAAAGTCACCGACATCTTTTGAGATCTATGCGAAGGCGCTGCTCGTATGGTCTCTCTCTCTCTCTCTCTCTCTCTCTCTCTCTCTCTCTCTCTCTTTTCCTCTATTTCTTCTTCTCCTTGGAGGAAAGAAAGGAGGATAGGCGGGGAAGGTTGACGGAAGGGTCGCGTTATGCGTTCAAGGTAGAGACTTGCCGTTGAGGTTAAATATGCAGAGTGTTTGCAGAGTCCCCCGTCGGTCGGCTTCATCGGGTCTAATTGCGGTAATGCTCACAGCCCACGGGCACTTTGCTTCGTCTAACTTCGAACTACCATGAAAGGCATAATGGCGCTTGACGGCGCGCCACACGTACGCCCACCCCTATCTCTCTCTCTCCCTCTCTCTCTCTCTCTCTCTCTCTCTCTCTCTCTCTCTCTCTCTCTATGTCTCACGTTCGTTCGTTCGTTCGTTCGTTCGAGCTTGCTTGCTTGCTTGCTTGCTCGCTCTCTCCTTTTCAGCTCGTAATCTTCTTTCACGAAGCTTCAAATCCGACACTCGAGTCTTCTTCGAATATCCGCGAAGAGACGCGGAGTAACCTTGCAGACGTTATACTTGCTTGCTTCCTGTTTGCTTTACACTCCGTTTACATCGTGTTAAACCACGTCGCCTAAAACTTTCCTATCTCTCTCTCTCTCTCTCTCTCTCTCTTTTCTTGACTTTTTCACCTATTATTCATCCTGTCATTTCATACATTTTTCTTTTTCTTTCTCTTTTCTTTTCTATTCTTTTTCCTTTCTTTCCCATTCTCGAGAAAATTCTTTATTATTTTATTTCTCTCTCTCTCTCTCTCTCTCTCTCTTTTTTTTTCTTTCTTTCTTTCTTTCTATGTCTCTCTTGCAAATACGCGCGTTCTATCGATGCCACCTTTCTTTTTCTTTATTCTCTCTCTCTCTCTCTCTCTCTTTCTCTTATTCCTTTTCGATTTTATCTGAAAATTTCTTTCCATGCTTGAACGAATCTCTTCCGCACCTGCTCGCTCCTTCTTTCCTTTACGTTCCGTTTCGTTCCGTTCCGTTCCGTTCCGTTCTATTCCATTCTTTTCTTTCTTCCTTTTTTTTTTTTGTGTCTTTTTTCATTCTCCTGGAACTTTCCTTCCACGTTTTTTTTTTCTTTTTCTTTTTTTTTTTTTTTTTCCCCACCGAAAAGATAGACTAGCTGGCTCTTCCTACGGTCCACGCAAGATTCAACATGCAACGGCCCTCCTCGGCGTTGCGCAACGAGATGAAAAGATTCTCTTCTCTTTCGTCCTTTGTCCCCGATTCAAAGCCCGGAGTAATTAGATTTGAGTTTTGCAAACTTGATTGGCCCCGTGTCTCGCCGTAGGGAGTAGAGGATTTTATTATGCGCGCGCAAACCAAGCTCTTTCTCTCTCTCTCTCTCTCTCTCTCTCTCTCTCTTTCTCTGTGTGTGTGTCTCTGTCTCTTTTGCTGTGGGAGAAAATGAAAATTCTTTTTGTCGTTTATTCGACGTACGTGCGTTGCCTACAACTCTCGATATTTGGCCAAGAAATAAAACCGATCTTCCTTCAAATATGAAAATTAAATAATATATGTTTCTCTTTATTTTATATATATATTCTTTCCTTCTTTTTTAAAAATAGAGAGAGGGGGTATATTTCTTTGCAAGGAATTATACGTTAAGACGGATCGTTAATGAACCGCGAAGTCATTATAAAGTTCTTAGAATTCTTAAAAAGAATCGTTATCAAAGTTTTACAGAGTTGTTAAAGCGTTCCCCGGATTTAAGGGGTGTCTTAGAACGAGGAGAAGAGAGAACTTATCTCGGTGCTAGCTTTGTCGTAGGATTTTTTTCGGGATAAAGCTAATGGACGCCGGTGGTAATACGGACAAGTTAATAGAGCCAAATTCGTTCGATAACTTAATATGAAATTAGCTCAGATATCGTTCGAATCAAATCCAAGAACTAGAGTTAGTTAGGAGTCTCCGTCTCTGTCTCTTTCTTTCTCTCTCTCTCTCTCTCTCTCTCTCTCTCTCTCTCTCTCTCTCTCTCTCTCTTTTTGTCTGTCTTTTTTTCTTTTTTTCTTTTTTTCTTTTAAATCGATTTCACTTCGTTCGTAATCGAAACGACAGATTCGATAGGACGTGAAAGTAGAAAAAAGAAGAAAAAGAAAAAGAAAAAAGAACGAAGGAAGAAAAAGAACAAAAATTTTATTCCATGGAAATTCAAAGCAAAAAGCAAAAAAAAAAAAAAAGAAAGAAAGAGAAAAAAGAAGAAGAAAGATCGGCAATCGACATTGTTTTCTCGTTCAAGAGCGATCCCTCCGCATTTATCGTCAATCGGGTCGGAATCATAGAAAATTGCCTTCTATATCCTCCTTGGAATTTCCGTTTCTTTTCTAGTCGTGTTACCGAAGTGAAGTAACAGATCCTTGGTAATTCCTGCACACCGGTGTCTGCCAACCGTCCTTCGTCGTTTCCCGTTAAATTGAAAGTTGCTCGGAAAATGTCTTGCCTGGTGAACGAGTACTGCAATGCTGCGACGAATAAACGTATTCTCTTATCTTTTTTTTTCCCTTTCTTTTTACTCTTTCTTCGCAAGGCCCATCTCTCTCTCTCTCTCTCTCTCTCTCTTTCTCTTGCCTTACCCGTTTCTCTTTTTATTTTCGTCCTCCTACGTTCGACGTCCCTTTCCGTAAAAAAGATGGCAAGTCCGATTTCACTCGTCTCACGGAAAACGACGTCCTGATTGTGAGTAGAAATCTTCCGCAGGGATCCCCTCAGGTTTTCTCAGTTTCATCCAGACTCTGACTATTCTCTCTCTCTCTCTCTCTCTCTCTCTCTCTCTCTCTCTCTCTCTCTCTCTTTCTTTCTCTTTCTCTTACTACTTCTCGTCTACTACAGTCCTCACCGATTCCACAGTCCGGAAGAACGAACACGCTTGGTCGCGTGCCTCGACGACTACGAAGGGCTGGTTGGCTGGTTGGTTGGCTGGTTGGCTGGTTGGCTGGTTGGCTGGTTGGCTGGTTGGTTGGTTCGTTGGTTGGTGGGCTGAGTTAGGAGTAACAGCTTCGACGGACAAAAGCGACGTGTTCTCTCTCCAGAGACTTCCCGGAGAAACGTCTACTCGTTTATCGAAGACTCCGATCGGTTCTCTTCGAGTACCGTAGAGAATTTTCCGAATTTTCTCAACTCTCAAACCGACTCCCATGTAATCCTTCTCCCTTCCTTCCCTCTCTCCAACTCTCTCTTTCTCTCTCTCTCTCTCTCTCTCTTTCTCCTCCCATCCCCCATTCCTCCTCAGCCCCCCTCCTCCATCATCTCCGCAACTTGGAAGAGTTCACGGATTAGCTACGAGCTTTGGGCTCGTGCATGTTTGGAGAACAAATTATAGCAATAAATTTTCTAATAAGTTCGAAACTTACGATGGCTTGCTTTAACGCTTATACGCTGAAATCCTCTGTGAAATCTTGTATACACATGTGCGTATTTGTATTACATGCATTATCTTTTCTAAGGGTTCAAAGTCAAAAGTCATTTCGGATAAGTAGCGAGGAAAAAGAAAGAAAAAAAAAAAAAGGAAAGAAAAGAAAAGAAAAAAAAAAATAAAGAGAAAAACGAATGGAATAAATCTCGACGGGTGAGATCTTTTTTTTTTCTTTTTTTCTTTTTTTCTTTCTTTCTTTTTTCTTTTGTTTTTCTTTCATTCATTTTTACTTTATTTTATTATTTTATTATTATTATCTTTTTTTTTTTTTTTCTTTTTATTTTCTTTTCCCGTTCGTTCCTCCGTTCATTTTATTATGTCCCTCTTCCCCCATTTTAAATCGATTCTTTTTACGTAAATAGAGAAAAGAGAAGGCGGCGCGCGAAAACGGGTGTTAAAACTTCTCCATCCCCTCCCCCTCCTCCCCCACTTGCCACTTTTCTTTTTCTTTTTCTTTTTCTTCGTTTTCTTCTCCTTCTGCTCCTTCTTCATCTTCATCTTCATCTTCTTCTTCTTCTTCTTCTTTTTCTTCTTCTTCTTCTTCTTCTTCTTCCTTTTGAGATTCGTCGAAGTTCGGCGAAGAAGGCTTTTGATTTTACGATTTTCTAAGACTCGTTTTCGGTTCTCCTACCGAAGGAGGAGAAAGCTATGGGATAATAGAAGAGGGGAGAGGAGAGTAATCGTTTTTGGTCGAAGGCAACGTTCCTTCTCGTTTATCGAGGAACGTCGATCGACGCCGCGAGCAGAAGACTGCAATTTTGAAGCAACGCTTTTCGCACGGCTTTTCTTCGACATTGTCCATTCCCCTCTCCTTCCCTTCCTCTCTTTTTCTCTTTCTCTCTCTCTCTCTCTCTCTCTTTCGATATATATATATATATATATATATATCTTTTCTTCTCTCATCCACTTTTACCTCTTATCGCGTTTATCGTTTCTCTCGTTCGACACGTTCACGCGAGTCATCCCCAATCGATAGCCGTTGTCTGGGTGCCTCCGTTTTCCGGAATGCACGCACCGAAATGCGATAGCTCTCTCCCTCTTTCTTCCACCCTCCTCCCACCTTCTCATCCTACTCTTCCTTCTACTTCACCGTCCTTTCTCTTATTCTATTTTCGAGATAGAACGACATGATCTGCGTTCACTAAAAAGATATCCATCCGATTTCTTTCGTTTTCCTTTGAGCAAACAAAAAAGTTAAGATGCAAATTCGTTTCGTTTCTTGATTAACATATTCCTTAGGATAGATCTTTGTTTTTTTTTACATTTGTAATACATTACGTGCGATTAACGAAAAAGAGAAAAAGATTTGAAGATTAAAAAGAGAGGAAGGAAAAAAAGAAAAAAAAAAGAAAAAGAAAAAGAAATACCGAAAATTGTGGAAATTTGTTTCTACGAGAGAAAAAAGAAATATTCGTCGAATAAAAAAATCTTCGTGAGATTGGTTAAATAAATATCGCTAAGTCGCGAATAAATGTGGTAAAGATACATACATACATACACACATACAGACATATATATATATATATATATACACGTGTATGTGTGCGCGCGCGTGTAGATGTCTTATAAGAGGGGTTTCTCAAAATATTACCGGCTTTGCAAATGCTAATTCAAGCTCGCCAGGAACGCGCGTTCGCTTTTCTTAAGGATTATCATTTTAACGATCACCGTGTTTTTCAATGGGTTTCGTCCGATCTCCTTTCTCCTTTCACTTCATTTTTCTTTTATTCTCTCTTTCTCTCTCTCTCTCTCTCTCTCTCTCTCTCTCTCTCTCTTTATCCTTTTATTTCTGTTGAACGTATGCCCTCAATTGCATTATTATTACATGTTCGGTTAAGGTGAACGATATATTAAAGTATAAAAGGTCTCGTTAGAACATTCGTACATACGACGTTTCTATTCTTTTGCTATTCTTTAATCCGTTCATTCATTATCAACGCGTTACTCTTATCAGCTTGCGCACGTACGCACGTACCATATTTTTCTTTCTCATTTATTATTTTTCCTTTTTTTTTTTTTCCCTTCTTCTTTTTCCCTTCTCTTGGCCATGGTGCAACCGACATAGGATAATTACAAAGATAATTATAACGAAAGTTCGACCTGTCAGGCGAGCGGTATTTCTCTCTCTCTCTCTCTCTCTCTCTCTCTCTCTCTCTCTCCATCTCTCTCTCTCTCCATCTCTCTCTCTCTCTGTACCTTTCTATTTTTCTCTATTTCTCTTTCTCTCTCTCTCTTATTCTCTTTGTCCCGTACTTTACCCCTCTTCGTTCTCTCTTTAATTCTCCTATTTTTGTAGCTTTAATTATCACATGTTCCTTGCAATTTCAAGCTACTGGGATTTTCTACAGGCGTTATATATATATATATATATATATATATATATATATATATATATATATACACATACATTTGGTCCATTTACCTAGCCTTCTCAACCTCTCCATCTCTCTCTCTCTTTCTCTCTCTCTCTCTCTCTCTCTTTCTTCCTCGCTCTTGTACAATCGCGATCGCGCTTTCGCCCATTTACCGGGCGGCGCACTAAACGTAGTTATTCACGATAGGAAAGGTACACATACAACCTATAGCCCCATTCAATCTCCATTGGGAATTCGGTACGAGCAGCTAATTTTGGAGTCTGTTATCGACGTCGTAGGATTTTCAGCTCCCATTTATTTCAAATGCGGCTACTTTGTCGTGGCCTCGGATGTATCTCTCGCGTCTAGGCTCGGTAGTCCGGCTAACTCGTAATACAACCTAATGGTCCCTCGTGAAACGTTTGTCATAGGCGTAAGAGCGTTAAGGGAATATGAGCTACCGTATGATAGAGAGAGAGAGAGAGAGAGAGAGAGAGAGAGAGAGAGAGAGGGAGAGAGAGAGGAGGCTGAGATGTACGGGATTATGGATAGCTATTCTCCGAAATTTTCTGCTCGTCTCGCGTTAAATCGCGTTGTTACATCGTTTTTTTTCCTCCTCTCTCTTCTCTTTCTCTCTTTCGTTTTTATACCAAACGATGCTCCGAAGTAAAAGCAAGCCGCTCGTTTAACGAGCGAACCTGGAAGATTAACGCCGTTTAATTAGCGACTCGCCACTACCCAGAACCGTGAAAAATAACCGACAATAAGGGTAGAAGGTAGAGCGTAAATTTGATTTGCCCTAGAGTTGCCGCGTGTATCATCGAGAGTATGGCATTTTTTTTTCTTTTTTCTTCTTTTGCGTTCTCTCTCTCTCTCTCTCTCTCTCTCTCTCTCTCTCTCTCACTGTTTGAAAAAATCGCTCATGTTTAAAGCTTAGAACAACGGATTATAGCTCACTTATTGCTTTCCTCCTTAAATCTTTTAAAGTGTTGTCTTTCAAAGTGGGAAGAGGAATGTTTCATCTTTCTTTCCTTTCTCTTCTTTTTCTTTTCTTTTCTTTTTTTTTTTCTTTTCTTTTTTTAAAGATAAAACTCGGGCAATCGCGAACGAAATACTCGAATGTCCGATAGAACACCCACGATGTTGTTAAGACGAATCGAAAATATAATTCCCGGTTTTTTTTTTTTTTCTTCTGTTCTTGCCATTTCTTATTTTCTTGTTCGAACTTCGCGGCATTTCGTAGCCGTGAGCGCTTCGATCAATCGCGAAAGTACTTACTTACTTACTTACTTACTTACTTACTTACTTACTTACTCACTTACTCACTTACTTTCATTCGCGGAGGGAGGCCGGTTCGGCTTCGTTTCTGGAAAACTTGTTTACCCGCGCGAACTTGTCAATTTGGTAGTAGCATATCCCGGAGTTGTATTAGGTAAGGAGAAAATTGCGTGGAGGAGGAGGAGGAGGAGGAGGAGGAGGGGGGCGGAAAAGAAAACGAAAGGATAGGAAAGTGGAAGGAGGATGAAAGAAGACGCGCTAGATTTCTCATTGGTTTTCATTCTTTATCATTTACTTCTCTGAGAAAATGATTTTCTATCTCATGAAAAATTCTTTCATGAATTAGAAAAAGATCGTCTTTCCGTAGATTCGTTTGCGTTGATAAAAATAATCCTGATATTGTTAACATTTCTGACAGTTCTTTTTTCTTTTCCTCCTTCTCCTCTCCTTCTCCTCTCCTCCTCCTCCTCCTCTTTTTCTCCTCTCTTCATCCTTTTCTTCTTCTTCATTTTCTTCCATTTCTTCTTATTCTTTTACACGAAGTAATAGCCGCGTGTATATACTGCGATAACAAACACTATAATGACGTCATAACGCTCTGAAGCTCTAGAAATCTCATCTTGTCCTTTCGAAATATAATAAAAATACAGTAGCAACTCTCTATTGTACAGAACGAAGGAGAACAACGAGTATTTTTACTTTCTCTCTTTCTCTCTCTCTCTCTCTCTTTCCCTTTCTCTTTTTTGTTTTTTTTTTTTTTTTTTTTTGTTACTGAGTTCGATGGTCAACGACCCACCACTCCATCTTTCTTCGGCTGTTCTCTTCCTATACGATCTCTCTCTGTCTCTCTCTCTCTCTCTCTCTCTCTCTCTCTCTCTCTTTCTCTATCCTTTCGTCATTTCTTTGCAGTGAAATTTTTATGATGCGTCCAATTTCCGACGTGGCTAATAGACATTAAAGCCGACAAACTGAGAGGGTTTTTTTTTTTATGTTCAAAGCGCGTCGAACGAGAACTTGCGGGCGTGAAACTTCTTTTTAAGCGCTCGTCATGAATCAAAGAAAGACAAAGAAAAAGGTAGATAGATAGATAGATAGATAGATAGATACATTGAGAGAATGAAAGAGGAAGAAAGAAAGATACTGACGATTTATTGGTTTTGACTTTTCAATGAAAAAAGAGAGAGAGAGAGAGATAAACGGACAAAGCTTTTTCGTAATAAGTTGGAATAGAATTCGTACATTTCTCCGTTCGCATTAAATGAGAACGAACGAACGGACGAACGAACGAATGAACGAACGAACAAACGATCGACGAATCGAAAGATAAAATCTGTGACGTGCGAACTAATCGGTGATCGCGATTCCATGGGACGTCTCGTTAATAGTCGCGGCTAATAAACTATCGTAATGAATTATTACTTCGTTTAATAGGAGTACCGGTTAGGTGGTGGGGAAAGGGAGGTAGGGAGAGAGAGAGAGAAAGAGAGAGAGAGAGAGAAAGAGAGAGAGAGAGGGAGTTGCACATATGTAACATGCCGCATTCATTACGTCGGTATTGTCGTCGTTCGCGCTTTCGGGGAATAACGTCGATAACGTTATATCGAACATTGATTTCAATCGACATTGGAATTAAATGATAAAACGTTTCGATTTACGAGGTCGTACGTCAAACTCTCTTCTCTATGGGTCTTATATTATTGTTACGCGTTTTAACGCATGAATATTTTCTTCTTCTTCTTCTTTTTTTTTTTTTTTACTCTTTTTCTTTTTCTTTTTGTTCTCTTTCCTTCTTTCTTTTTCGGACGAAAGTCGTTACTTACTACTTACTTACTTACTTACTTAGTTAGTTAGTTAGTTAGTTAGTTAGTTAGTTACTCACACGTAAAATATTCGAGAATCTTACGCGTATTTGGAACGAGTAAGAAACCTCCAGTCAATGAATGTTTTGAACGCCAGAGAGTTAAGAGTTTCGAAGGAACTTTTGGAAAGGTGTCCTCGAAAATAGATTCGCGAGGGGAACGCGACAAAGAGTCTCTGTGAACGAGAATCGATGAGGAAATAGAAAAACTAAAAAGAATCGAGGAAAGAAACTATCCTCGACATTTTCCTTTCCCCCTTTTCATCTTCCTCACCCAATCCACCCTTCATCTACCACCCATTTGTCGACTATGCTTTTCACTTTTGGCAAGACATCGTACCGGCTAACTAAGCTTTGCCAGCTAGCTAACTAAGCTTTGCTAGCAAGCTAACTAACTTGCTCGCCGCTAACGTTCACCTTCGGAGTCCGTTCGAATGATTAATTAAAAGAGTCGACTCGAGCTAATGGGCTATGGATTAATGCTTCGCGTTGTGAACACTGTTTACTCGACTACAGATGGTAATAAATCAGCGTCTTATCGTGCAAGACAAAAAAGTATTTTAGACCGCGTTAAGAATAATTCACTTTAGAATGAGAAGAAAAAAAAAGAAGAAGGGAAATAAATAAATAAATAAATAAGTAAATAAGTAAATAAGTAAATAAAGGAATGAATGAATGAATGAAGGGAGAAAAGAATATGATAAGTATTTAGAGAGAGAGAGAGAGAAAGAGAAAGAAACGAGTGTATGAATCGTTTATAGGACGATCGATCGTAATAGATCCTTCTCAATCCTTTTACTTGTTTAACCTCTTTTGAAATAATGTTATCCTCTTCGTTTTTAGAGTAGGATGATAAACTGACTTCACCTCATAGAGATCGATAAATATGTCTGTATGTGTATATCTATGTAGGTATGGTGCGTTGTGAAAATCGAGCGTCTATCAAAAGTATCGAGAAACGATATATCCTGTATCGCCGTAGAATCGAATGAGACGGACAACCGAGCGGTCAGCGGTTGGTAATTCATCTCAAAAACGACTTTATGATTCAGGATACCAACGTAAACTTCCTCGCGGAAAATATGACCGTTCTCAGGTAATTCTCTTTCGAACAGTATTACAAGTATAACGTATAACGAGATTTAAACGTAATTCACCATTTAAACGGCGTACCTGCGGGCCATTTCTCTATTTCTCTTTCTATCGTTCTTTCTCTTTCACTCTCTCTCTTTCTCTCTCTCTCTCTCTCTCTCTCTCTCTCTCTCTTCCCGCTCTCTCCTTTTCGTACTTTCATAGAACTCTCGAAACGATAACCGCACCGTAAGCTCGAGAGGAAGTCGAGATTCTGGCTCAAGGACGAATTTATGCGATGGAAACTTTGAATGACGTTTGTAAGACGATGATATAGACGATCGTTTTCGCGGTCCACGTTCGACGAAGTACGAAGAAAAGAGACGAACGCGATGAGAAAGAAAGAATGAAAGAAATTGTGTGTGTGTGTGTGTGTGTATATATATATATATTCGCGATTCAAAAGAGTTTTTCCAAGATTCCTCCATATATTTTCAACGTTCGATCTGTCACAGCGTATAGTTGGTACGAAAGGCAAATAAACAAGTTCCGTATATAGCTACGATTGAAAGTTTCGCGTTGTAACTCATCCTATAATAGTTACCAAGGACGATAAACGAAATGGAAGAAAACGAAGTGGGGTAGAGGAGTTGGAGGAATATAGGATATGGAGATTACGATAAAGGAGAAGAAAAGGTACGGATGATACGTACCTAGAATATAAGTCTGCCCATTGTTGGTATGGATTTTCCGTCATTACATATTCGCCGTATTTTAGTTCGTAGAGTTCTCTCGTAGGATAGTACCTCTCGCGCTGAATTCCAGAAACGCGATGGATATATCGCGTTGTGTGTTGTGCCGATCTCGCGAACGCGCCAGGTACCCACCTATATGTAGGGCAAACTCGAGGATAATTTCGCAACACGGCTTGTTTCGTAATACCTGCCATAGCTAAATCAAATAACCGAACTCCTTATCTCCGTAGCCGGGGCTAATACGAAATTTCCCTGTTACTAACGCGCTTTCATAATTAACAACACGCTTCAACCTGGAAGCCGCTCATCCTAATGCGATTTATGCGATTTCATCACTCCTCTCTCTCTCTCTCTCTCTCTCTCTCTCTCTCTATCTATCTATCTCTTCTTATATTTCTCTCCTTCTCTCTCTTTCTCTCTTTCCTTCTTTCTATCTTTATCTCTGTCTCTGTCTCATTCATTTTGTTCGTTCTCTATCATTTTGCTGTCTTATTAATAAAGCGATTACTATCCGTATCTCGAACAAATACGACTATCTTTATCTTGTCGACAATAAAGAAAGATTAACTTTGTTAGTACGTAAGTAAGTATTATTTACGTTTATTCTCTTCTAAATCATGACTCGTGTGATCTTCTAATAATGCATCAATGCGTTACGTCTTTTTTCTTTCTTTCTTTTTTTTAATCTTTCTTTTTCTTTTTCTTTCTTTTTCTTTTTTTTTTTTTTTTTTTAATCTAGGTCTAATAAACCCAAGTTATTTAGATTATCATCGGATTAATGACGTTGGCAAAATTACAATCGGCAGATATTACGAAGTGGAATGAAACGTTGTTATTATTATTAACCAGATAATAATAACGATTACATTTCTGTTATAAGGTCGGTTCAGTTATCGAATTTGCGTGTCTCGTTTCGCGATAAGATTTTATATTTTATCGGCTCGATTATCGAATTACATTCGACTTTGCTCGATTTCGTCGATTAACTAACGTTGACTTATGTCGGATAATAGAAGGAGAAAACGGAAAAGGAGAAAGGGACGAGGAAGAGGTAAATGTAAAAGGAGAAGAGAAAGAGAAGGGAGAATAAGTAGATGATGGTTACCGTCAATAAAGAAAAAACTCCTCAATCTTGGAGTCAGGCCGATTTCTTTAAATCGAAGTAACGTCTTCAAAGTGATCTCGACTTATCGCAATCGGCTTGGGGGTTGTAGAGACAAGTATAACTGAGTGATGGAAGAAAGAAAGAGAAAGAAAAAAAAGAGAGAGAGAGAGAGAGAGAGAGGGAATGCGTGTCGGAAAGAAGAAGGAAGAAGTCTGTAAGCATCGAATAGGATGGCGTCAAACGAGAGAGGGTGTAGAGGAGGTAGAAAAGGATCAGGAAGAGGAAGAAGAAGGAGGAGGAGGAGGAGGAGAAAGAGGAGGAGAGTTGCTTCTTATCGTCGTTCTCCCT
>NC_062188.1:17967146-17999646 GCF_912470025.1 Vespa velutina | reverse complement strand
GGAAGGAGACGAAGCAGGTTTATGGAAGGTTCATGGGAGCAGAGCTCGTTTCGGCTTGACTCGAGTATGCGCGGCTGGCTCGACGTCGAAGCTGTCGTCCTTTTCTTTTTTCTCTTTATTTTTTTTTCTTTTTTGTCTTTTTTCTTTTTATTTCTTTCTTCATTCTTTTTTCTTTCTTTCTTTCTTTCTTTTTTTTTTTTTTTTTTTACTTGGCCTTCCCTCGCATCCTCTTGGCAGCATCCTCCTCGTCCACTATAGCTCGTTCCATGGACCTCTCTCTCGCTCTCTCTCTCTCTCTCTCTCTCTCTCCTACGTCTTTCGGTTCTTCTTTCGTGAACGCAGTTTGCTTTCGCCTTCGTTAGCTCTCTTCGACTTAATACGATTTCGGCGTCTAGCGATTCCAACTACAGACTCTTTCTCTCTCTTTTTTTATTTTTTTTTTTTTTTTTTTTTTCTTTTTCTTTTTACGTTCAAAGATGAATTAACGATCTTACACGAGGATCAGCTTAAATTTTCAATTCCCATTGAGACTTCGATTCGACGAGTTCGAAATGTAACGACGAAGACGGCGAGAAGAACAACGAGATTAAAAAAAAAAAAGAAAAAAAAAAAAAGAAAATCGTTCGTTCATTCGTTCGTTCCGTATCGTGTTATATACCACCTTAGGTTTTATCAAAGAAGAAACAAAATGAAAATGAAAAACTAGGCTATGTATGAGTGCGCCTAACCGCGATTAGTCATACCTCGCGAGGTTGGGAGAGGGGAGGGGGGAGAAATCGTCATCTCCGGCATTATTTCTCCTCGCTACTGTAATCGTTCCTCCTCGTCGGCGGGGGGTTCCTCTGGCTGGTTAGCGTAATTACTTCGCTCGACTCGACTCGACTCGACTCGACTCGACTCGACTCGACTCGACTCGACTCGTAAAAACGGAACTGCGAATAACGGAGGCGTTAAGCCGTCGTTATCGGCTGATTGGTGCCCGTAAAGTGCCCGTAAGTATGTAGGACCCGTCTCTATCCGTCGTTTCGAGTCAAGCACGACTTCCTTTTCAATTTCTACGTCTGGTAACTACGAGCTCGCATTTACAGAACGCACATACGCGAATAATATATTTTGCACGCGCGTTCTCCTTCCCTCCCTCCCTCCCTCCCTTCCTACCTACCTACCTACCTACCTACCTACCTACCTACCTACCTACCTACCTACCTACCTACCTCCCTCTTTTCTATACACGTTTACGCCTACGCGCGAGTCTCTCTTATAGTCATTGCTTGATATATCTTTTATTTTCTCGTTATCTCTATCGAACTATTATCTTGACACAAAAATTCGAGATATTAATGGAAATGTTATTTTCACGTTAGAATTGTCGATAATATAATAAAATAATGTCGATAAAATAATCTGGAATAAAATGTGAAATATAAATCGACCTTCTAATATAGTTTATTGAAATATCAAATATGAACCGATTTACTGTCTCGAATCGTCCTCGAATTTTCACGAGTAAAAATGTATATCTATATATAATAACGAGTATATAATATAATGTGTGTGTGTGTGTGTGTAAGTAAGTAAGTAAGTGAGTGTGTCTCTACCGGCGACCTTCATCATACCATGACTTTTTTTTGATGTCCAAGAAGCGTGACGTTTGTTAGCTTAGCGCTAAGCTAGTAACGCGGGAAGGAGAGCGTGCGCGTGTCAAAGCAAGCGAAATTGCGTTCTGGAAGCGTAATAATTCGCTCGGCCGAGCAGGAGGAAGTTTCAAGATGGCGGTAGAGGAGACATTTTGGTAGACCGTTCCCATCTGCTAAAGCTATATATCCAAGAGCCAACTTTCGACACTACGACGATAAGAAAATATTAACGTAGATGCAGAGGTTATTTCGTGTGATAGGATAAGGCGCGAAGCGAACCCGTTAAATAGGCCACGTTACCCGCCATTACTTGCAATTCTCTGTCATTAAACATCCCTACCGTTCGTCTTACATCGTCCCACCCACTACATGCACACACACACACACACACAAACAAACATAGATGCATCTATACATATAGAGTCCTAAGACTCCCCCTTTTCTTGCAATTTGTTCCTTACGCGTTCTACACTCTCTCTCTCTCTCTCTCTCTCTCTCTCTCTCTCTCTCTCTCTCTCTCTTCTCATCTTTCCTTTCCGCCCCCTCGAGCTATTCCTTTACTCGACCCCGCCCTTATTATTTCTCTTCCTTCCAGCCAGTAGCGGCCGAATCGCCCTTGAGACTCGATTTCCGCCGGAATCTACCTCCTCCCTTTTTCTCTTTTCGCTGAACGAACTCAACTAAGACGCCCAATAGGAACTAACTCGCGTTTATTTCGAGGCGTTCCTACCAACGATAGCGATCCTACCTTTTCACCGTTTTACATACTTCTTTTCCCATGTGCATATCTTCTCTCTCTCTCTCTCTCTCTCTCTCTCTCTCTCTCTCTCTCTCTCTCTCATCACTCCCTCTACATCGTCTCGTTTCACGTCTTTTTTCCATTTTTTTTCTTTTATTTTTATTTTGTTTTCATTTTTTTCTGCCCTTCCTTCTCTCACTTCTTCTAACTCTTTGTCTTTCACTTCTCGCTGTCTCTCTCTCTCTCTCTCTCTCTCTCTTTGACTGTTTGTCTGTCTGTCTTTTTCTTCAATTCTATTTCTTCTCTCTCCCTCTCTCTCTCTCTCTCTCTCTCTCTCTCTCTCTCTCTCTGTCTGTCTGTCTTTCTTTCTTCCTTTCTTAGGGACACTCTCTCATCGCGATTCGTCGTTCTTTGCGGTGCCTACCCTCTCTGCCGGAACAAATAGGAATTTCAGCGGGCGGTGACGTGCCCGTAAAGCGCAACAAGTTGAACGCGGAAAGGAACGCGTCTCCAAAAGAAAGAAAAAAAAAAAAAAGATGAGAAAAAAAAGGAAAGAAAAAAATATTGGAAATTAAGGGAGATAAGCCGGAATATTTTCTCTTATCGCAAAGAAATAGATATTCTTTCTATATGTATATATATATATATATATATATATATATATAATTCTACTTCGAAATATATCATTTTAATAAATATTCCGTAATAACATTGATCCCACGATCTTTAAAACAATTTATTTTACTTCTGATCGAGGAAACGTTAAGAAATGAATGTAAAGGGATGAAAAACGAAACGAAAAAAAAAAAAAAATAGAAGAAGAAACAACAAAGGGGAAAAAAGAAGAAGTCATCTTTTTTCTATTCTGCCCGATACATATTTGTCCCACGATCCATAAACGCGAACACATATCCCTATATACTACACACACACACACATACACACATATATATATATTTTTTTTTTCGTCGCTTTGTTCATATATCGACGAGCACGTCCAACGTTATCGCTAGCTCCTCCAACGTAAACCTGGATTAAAGGGGCATGAAAAACGCGTTACTTCCGTCTTTTTCTTCTTCCTCTTCTTCTTCTTCGTCTTGGTCTTTTTCGTTTTCTCTCATCTTCTCCTTTACGTCTTTTCTTTCGGATTACCTATCCCGCGCTCTCTTCTTTCATTCTTTCCTCTTTTCCTTCCTCTCTCTCTCTCTCTCTCTCTCTCTCTCTCTCTCTCTCTCTCTCTCTCTCTCTCTCTCTCTCTCCCTCATCTGGTGGCAGCTCAGCACCGGTAACCACCATCGACTCCATCAGCAACGTCACCCTTCGCAGCTCTTTACGCGGCAGCACGACAAAACTCTCGAGCCGCGAAAGTGTCTCAAGGTACGAACGACTTCCGTGCGAAACGAGAGCTCCTCGTAAAAGCTTCCTCATCCTCCTCATCCTCCTCATCCTCCTTCTCCTTCTTCTCGTCGAGATCTACACCTTCTGTACTTTTTCTTTCTTCTTTTTTCCTTTTTTCTTTTTTTTTTTTTCCTTCTCTCTTAACACCTCGCACGTTCCGCTATCTTTGTGCCATTTTGCTTATACACCTTATTCTTCCTTCTTCACTTCTTATTCTTGCCTTTCTTCTTCCTCCTGCTCCTCCTTCTCCTCCTCCTCCTTCTCCTCCTCCTCTTCTTCTTCTTCTTCTTATTTTTCCTTCTGACGATCAATCTCAGTTCAATCTAAGAAATAGGATATATTATATAGATAACCTTTGAATCGTGTTTCTTTTCTTAAGAACAAAATATATTTTTATATATTCTTTCATAACTCAGGATAAATTTTTACGCTAGTTTTATGGATATCATGTTGTGAATAATACGCGAATAAATCTTTGTTATTTTTCTTTCCTTTTTTTTTTCTTTCTTTCTTTTGTTTTCTTCTCTCTCTCTCTCTCTCTCTCTCTCTCTCTCTCTCCCCCCACCCACCCTCCTCTCTCTTTCTTTCTCTCTTTTTTTGCTTTCTTCATTCTACATTGTGATACGCCGTAAAGTATATTTTAGATACATATAGAGGATAATATACTTTAGGGACAGAGGAATATACGCAAACTTATTACCTTTTTCCCCGTGAAAATCTTCTTACGAAATATTATTCGTAGTATGTATGGTATTTATCTATGTATATATGTAAGTATGTGTAATCGTTGGATGTGAAATATCGGTTCTTATTCCACTAACTCTTCTTATTATTTCGAGTAGAATCCTTGCGAGGTCATAATGAAGATTTATAACTCGTAAACCTATCCACTTGTTGTCGAAAGCGCTTTATACCTTCTTGTGGAATAAAGGTGTATATATATATATATATATATATATATATATATATATATAGAGGTACTACTTATAGTGCCTTAAGGTGTACGCCGATAGAGCGATGCCGTCTCTTCGGTTAGAGAGAATACGGAGACGAAAAGGGAAGGAAAGATTGTAGGTTCTTCTCTGTGAGGGCTAATGAAGCGAACAACCTATAATTTTGAATACATGCGGCGTGAGGAATGAACGCTGAGGGACGAACGGAAGTTATGAGTAAACATTCGCGAATAAGAGAGAGAAAGAGATAGATAGATAGATAGATAGATAGATAGATAGATAGATAGATAGATAGATAGATAGATGGATAGATAGATAGAGATAGAGATAAATGGATAGTTGAACTTGTAGCTTCAAGTACGGGGAATAAGATTTTACGCTTGGCCACCTCGTCGAATCGCTGAGTTATCTCAACCGACATAATTTTATTGCGTTTCTTTGCCTCCCTTGTCTTCTTCTTTCTTTTTTTTTTTTTTTTTGTTTTTTTTTTTGTTTCGCTATCCCTTTCCTCTATAAATAAGTGTAAGTATAGCTCTTTTCTTTCTTTCTTTCTTTTTTTCTTTTTTTTTTTTTTTTTATATATAGAACGCATTCACTCATTTTACGATTCTACGGGCGTCAAAGGTTTTGATACGTGTAGTTTAACATCTAACTTTCTCTCGCATTTTTCAAACGTCCATTTATGTTACATTCTTTCTTTCTTTTTTTTTTTTTCTTCTTTTTTATGTTTTTCTTTTTTTTTTTTTTTTTTTTTATTTTATTTTATTTTTGTTTTGTCCGCATCTATCTGTACTACTCCTCCATCGACATATTTTACGTCTTGACACTACGCCAGCCGTAGAATATTTTCTTTTTTTTTTTTTTTTTCTTTTTTACACTTTTCTTCGTATACGCGTTTAATAAATCGAGGATTTTATGAGATAACATGCGATAGTCATCTTTTATCTCGTTACGATTCCTATCAGTCGTAAATCAGTTGCATTTTATTCTTTTATTTTTTTATTTATTTATTTATTTATTTCGTTCTTTTCTCCTTATCTTAACTTATCGATATTGAGATGAAGACAATCCAAAAATAATGACGAGAGGATTAGAAGATCCATCCATCCTGTTGAGATCTTGAATTAATATCTTTTAGATAAATTCGTACTTGTTAGATGAAAGAACGACGACAAGTCGCAAAAGTGAAAAAATTTGAAGATTTATCTAATAACATCTATTTATTTTACGAGGATTGGATAAGGTTTACGATAAAAAAAAAAAAAAAAAGAAAAAAGGAAAGGAAGAAATAAATAAAGAATGATCAGAGAGAATGGAAGGAAAATACGAGAATCACTTGGTGATATTTTATTGGCTAATATCGTTCTCTCTCTCTCTCTCTCTCTGTTTCTCTTTCTCTTCATGGTTTTCTTTCGCCTATCTCCCGTTGCGGCATAGCTACGAATGCAAAATTGGATTCCATTCGTCTTCTCGATGGTGCTCTTTCTTCGTGAAGCCAAGGTGAACTCGAAGAAACGTCGGCGTTTCTATTCGTTTAACCGATACGACGGTGAATTTTCAAAGTGGAGAGATAATTACGTATCCCGTGCGTGAGTAAATGCGCACGTTTCTCGTCTCTATCTCTCTCTCTCTCTCTCTCTCTCTCTCTTTCTCTGTCTCTCTCTCTCTCTCTCTCCTTTCTCTCTTTCTCTGTCACGCACGAAAACGTGCCACTCACTTGGTTTCGTTCCAGTAATATCTTTCTCTTCCTCTTCATCTTCTTCCTCATTTTCTTCTTTTTATATTGCAATAGCGAGAAGACAAAGTTCGCCGTCGCCATCGTCGCCATCGTTGCCGTCGTCGCCGTCGTCGCCGTCGCCATCCTCGTCGTCGTCGTCGTCGTCGTCGTCGTCGTCGTCGTCGCCGTCGCCGTCGCCGTCGCCAAAAAGCGAATCAGACGTAAAACGAAACGAATTAGCTAACTTCCTCTTTCGTAAAACAAACTCCTGTTTCTGGAGTGCATATATCTATTTATCTAGCGCATATATTCATTTGGTAATTCATTCGAGAACGTCCTAGGAAGATAGAGGGGCGAGTGATTGAAAGAAGAAAAAAAAAAAGAAAGAAAGAAAAGAAAGGAAAAAAAAAAACAGAAAAAAAATTGATAGGAAAAGGAAGAATAAAAAAGAAAAAAAAACAAGAAAGAACAACACGGGAAGGCATTTAATAGCGTTAACGAAAATATTCGCCATTTCGTGCGTAATTTATTCGATATTATTCGATGGAATCGGGGGCCCCCGATAATTCGCCGCTCTCGACGCTCCGGAAAATCGTATTTATGGCTCCGTGTCAATATTGCTTTACGCGCTGATTTTGTCGAACGAGCGTACGAAGAGGGTCCATTTCTTTCTACCCCATAGCTTGCCTTTTCTTTTTTTCTTTCTTCTCTCTTACTCTTTTATGCTTTTTATTTATCCGATATAAATAAATAAATAAATATATATATATATATATATACCTTTGGCAATATTTTCATTCATTCCACGAACTCGTTTCGAATATTTTCCTACGTGGCATAGTAGAATATATATAACTATATACATAAATATATATATATATATATATATATATATATATGTATGTATGTATGTATATATAGTTGTATATCTTTATATATAGTTATAATATCGTAGGAAAAGTCGAGAGGGGAAGTTAACGACGCGCAAAGGACGTTCGCCGGCCTATGACGGAATAGCATTTTCACGAGACAATGGCTAGAACAGATTGCTTATCTTGAAAGTTCGCCCGAAACAGTCCGCCATGTCTCGCGATTATCCGATGAAGAAGCTGCTTTGTTATGCGCCGTTAAATTTGGCTCGACCTTCCCTCGCGAGACAATGAAGGTAACCTCGATAATACCAACGAAGGAGCTACGATAAGGCTGACATTAAGAGAGAGAGAGAGAGAGAGAGAAAGAGAGAGAGAGGAAGATAGAGATAGATAGATAGAAAGATAGATAGAGAGAGAGAGAGAGAGAGAGAGAATGAAAAAGAGAATGAGAGAGAGAGAGAGGGAGAGAGAATCTACCCGCTCGAATATGATTGCAGTTACGAGGCAGACTTCTACTTCGAGTTGAGCCGCGCTTCATTAGGACGGTTGTTGATCGATCGATAATGTTACTTTGTTTCGACCTCGATAAAGAAAAAGGACGTCTAAGATTGGAGGCTCGATTACCAACATCATTGAGTTTCTTGATGATGACTAACATAAGGTTATAGATAGATAGGTAGGTAGGTACTTAGATAAAGTACCAAAAAAGTTTGTAACTAATTACAGACAAATTTCATAGATCATTTTAGATAAAGTATTTAACTCGATAGTTGAATAGAGTTCTAGTCTAGTCTGGTCTGGTCTAGTCTAATTTAATTAGAGATTTTAATTAATTCTAGTTGCCTAAGTTCCAGTGAACAAAACCTTATGACGATGATTTCTTTAACCGATCTCTGACATTAAAGATTGATCAAATTAATATCGAGAAAACGATGATACACGTGCTATCATCCTCGTCATTATCATATATATTTGTATATAATAATAATAATAATAATAATAATAATAATAATAATAGTAATAATAATAGCGTATCCACGTACCGCAAATCATGCGGTTACTTCCTTCGTTCGGTCAGATTCTATAGCGCTAAAATAAACACATCGTCGAACTAAACAAGCCAAGAGCTAAGTACTTACTTGTTTACTTAGTTACTTGGAAGGGTTTTCTTCGGGACCGATGATTATCGAGAATGCCATATCTCTGACGAGATAAGCCTTCCCTACTTACCGTTCGTTCTTTCTCTGGATTTTATCTTTACCGATAACAATTCAAGTGAAGAAATTTAATCACAGGAGAAGATTCCAAGATTCCATTTCTTTCTTCCTTTTTTTTTTCTTCTTTTTTTCTTTTCCTCTTTTCTCCCTTCGATGTTTATTCAATCCTCAATGTATTATTAATATTACGACAGGGAGAAGGAGAAAACTAAAAGGGAAAAGAAAACAAAGAAAGATAAAACAAATGTGAAAATATTCATTGAGAAATATTCATTAATGATTGATGCGATCGTCGTACACGCTTCATTAATAAGTATCGTTTCATTCATCTCATCGAATCAATGAGCCAACGACAATAACAATAACACCCAACACGCGAGAGTTATAATCGCGAAATGGAAGCGTAAATCCAGCGCCTGTCTCTCCATCAACCCCACCTTCATCCCCTTTTATTTACCCCTCCTCTCTAACCCCTTCCCCCATACATCCCTTCTTCTCTTTCCCTCCCTTTTTGGGTTGACCCGTTGATCCGTACTCCCTTAAGCGCGCTAGCGCACGATGCGTACATACATACATACATACATACCTACATAGATACATACAAACATATATATATATATATATATATATATATATATATATATACATGAGAAATACATACTATGATATACTAACACAGGTACAGGGAGCGAGGCGACGACGACGACGACGACGGTGGAACACAATATTGCGGATCAATAAACCTCAATAAAGTCAATTTCTGTCGCAAAGCATCTGAATACGGAAATTTTGTATTCCGTCGGCTAGAGGCAGCCGGCTGAACATGGATCGTGTCCCGAATACAGATTAACTATATTTTATACCACCATCTCTCTCTCTTTCTCTCACTCTCTCTCATTCTCTGTATCTAATTCTATCTCTCTTTCTCTCGATACATATATATGTATGTGTATATATGTATATATAGAGTAGATATGTCTCTCTGTCCCGTTCGACGGACTCACGCAAGCATATTTCGTACGACACCCTTCGAAACTGTCTTTTCTCAGTCCTTTTTCTCTCAACGAAATACGTTCTCCCCATTCTTCCCGTTGTTCTTCTTTCTTCTTCTTTTCCTCTTCTTCTTCTTCTTCTTCTTCTTCTCCTTTTTCTTCTTCTTACTTCATTTTCGTCTTCTTCCTTTTTCTCTTGTCTTTTCTCTTGTCGTCGTAACGTTGCTTTTCGAGAAAGGCAACGAAGAGCAAGGTGTCCTTTAGACGTCTACGGCCCTTCGAGACGCGCCGTTGATTCTCTTTCTTCTCTTTTTCTCTTCTCTGTTTCTCTCTCTCTCTCTCTCTCTCTCTCTCTCTCTCTCTCTCTTTCTCTCTCTGTCCTTCTCCTCTTTCTTTGTAATTTCTTTCGAGCAAGCTCGCGGCTTTAAAGGAGCCCGATGCTTGAATATTCCTGCTCTGGCACCTCTCCCATGGAATATCAATGGATCTTCTTCTTCTTCTTCTTCTTTTACTTCTTCTTCTTCTTCTTCTTCTTCTTTACCGAGTCAAAATCCTCGACGGTCTTTACCTTTTCTTCTTCTTTTTCTTTTTCTTTCTTATCGTTAGATAACTATCTAACTGGTAGATCTTACCTACTAAAGAAACGTATCTACTACTACTACTTACTTGTATCATATCTCCCTTGGCTTTTTCATTTATAATAACACTTTCTCTTTCTTTTTCACAAAGAAACGGAGAAAGAAAAAAAGAAAGAAAGAAATAAAGGAAAAGAAATAAAAGAAAAAAAAAACGGAAAAAGAACAAAGAAAAAGAAAACACAGTAGTCGAAAAGTTTGAACAGAACGAAGTCCACTCGATAGAGTTAGGATAGGACCGGGTTGAGTTTGGGCTGAGTTAGATGTGGTGGGACGTGGGAAGAGGGGTGGAAAGGTAATACACGCGTTCGCGAAAATGGTTGTGCTTAAACGGACTCAGCGAAATCGTATTTCCAACGATGGTAGCGACTTAACGTTTCCCGTACGACGACGCACGCTAAAAATTCCGCAGTCAGCGAGTGAAAAAGAGAAATATATATATATATATATATATATATATATAGAGAGAGAGAGAGAGAGAAAGAGTAAGAGAGAGAGAAAGAAAGAAACTTTTCGCTTTATCGATCCTTTTATAAAACGATAAAAGAGTTTCTGCGATTTCACGCGTAGAAAAACTGAACGATAGAGAAAAGCGAAAATAAGAGTAGAGTAGAGAAGAGAAGAGAAAAGTAGAGAAAAAGCAAAACGAGTTTCGACGCAGCCAATTATTCCGAAGCTTTCAGCCGCGGCGTTCCGTGCCGCTCGTAAGCGCGCTCGTTTAATCGATAGCTTCTTTCTCTGCATTAGCACGAACGCTTTATAGGTCGCACTTTATACGCTCTCGCCACACGTTGCTGCTGCTTTCGTCTCGCGAGGTCGCTCGCGATAAATTGCCGCGAAACGGCTTTTGCGTTCTTCTTTATCATCTCTGTCAATCTCTCTCTCTCTCTCTCTCTCTCTCTCTCGCTCTCGCTCTCGCTCTCTATTTCTCTGGCACATTCCCTCTTTCATTTTTGAGCACTTCGGTCGATTTAGTCGATTTCGTCGAGTGTCTTTACCGCTGAAAAGCATTCGTGAGTTTTCCAACTGGTAACCAAGTGGCACGAAGACACACCAATGTCTCCTTCTAACCGTGTATATAAACGTATCGTACATACGTGCTAAACATCTATATATCTACGTGCGCGTTTTCATTATCGGACTTTGCTGATTGAGAAATCGTTTCCTCTACCGACACCCACGCGTTACACCTACCATGTTGTTTATAGTTACACACGTAGTAACGTAAAAACATATAACGCGTATGTAGAGATGTATAGAAAAGTAGAGGAGGAGGAGGAGGAGAAGTTGTTGCAGAAGGAGGAAGAGAAAGAGGAGAATGAGGAGGATGAGGAGGATGAGGATGAGGAGGATGAGGAGGAGGAAGCTGTGCGCTCGTAAAACACGCGTCTACCATAGAAAGTTACGCTTTTGAGGCGTACTTAATACCAGTTCTCTTTTTTCATTTTCAAACAACATTCCTACTTCATTTTACTTTTAAGCGATGTAGTTGTCCATTTTAAATATTTTTCGACGGGAAGGTGAACGAGAAGGAGGACGATGGAGGAAGGATAAAAATAGAAATGACGTTCGAATCTTTTTCTTTTTTTTTTTTTTTTTTTTTTTTTTTTGCAACCTAGGATTTTCTATTATTCGTTTAGACGCTGTCACACGAAAGTTGTCACTTTTTTTTTTCTTTTTCTTTTTCTCTCTTCTTGTTTTTTTCTTTTTCTTCTTTTTTTTTTTTTTTTTTTTTTTTTTTTTTAATAATAATAATAACGACAGCAGTAATAAAAGTCGAAAGAAAATAGAAGACGATTTATCGGGTAATACGGGGCATCTCTGCCACGAATTCGATCCCCTCTAACGTTTTCCTTCTTTTATATCGAGAGGAGAAGGTAATGGAGGAAAAAGCACACCATTTTCGCGAGGCACCCTTGGATTATTTAAGAGAGGAGGAACAGAGAACGTAGGATAGTGCGAATTGGGCGAGGTTGCCACGATAGGGTAGGTAGATAGGTAGGTAGGAGAATGGGGTAAAGTAGCAAATGAGCCTCGACAAAAAAGGAAAGAAAAAAGAAAAGAAAAGGAAGAAAGTACACAAGAAATCTTGCATTGAAAAGTTGGGAGAGAGGGAACGGGGTGGATCGACATAGAGAAAAAGGACAAAGGAAAGAGAGAGAGAGAGAGAGAGAGAGAGAGAGAGAGAGAGAGAGAGAGAGAGAGAAAAGAGAAATAGAAATGGCTTTCTATTTGGAGCTAAGAATATTGTCGTGAATATTTCAAATACGTTCCTGTCTGTCTCTATGTGCACGAAAAAATAAATAGAGATAGATGAGGAAAGAGAGAGAGAGAGAGAGAGAGAGAGAGAGAGAGAGAGAGAGAGAGAGAGAGAGAGAGAGAGAGAGAGATACAAAGAGGGAAGTAAACGCACGCACGTACGACCGGCTCGTCTCCAAATGTTTTTCAGAGGGAGGCTCGAAATACTCCCAGAGTAGGGCCGTAAAACTACACGGTAAAACACTTACAAACTATTGGCCGACAGGACATTAAATGCGGCTCACGTACGACATAACCGTCCTCTCCCTAGTACACTAGCCCCGTAGTAAATAACGATTCGCGTTCCCTGTGTATATTTTGATGTACGCTGACCCGAAATGTGTGCGCGGCCAGGCGCGCAATGCTTGCGAGAACGCGCGAGCGAACCGCGCGCGTTAAGGCGCTTACGCGCCATTTTCCACGTATCCCAGGTTAGAGGTAAAAAGCACGAAATCGTTCCAGGATGGACTACAACAAACCTTTTGCGTGCTTCGAAGCACGCCATGTACTCGCTCGCTCACTCACTCACTCACTCACTCACTCACTCACTCACTCACTCGCTCATCCCGTCCTCATTCACACTTTTTCTTTTTTTTTTTTCTCTCTCTCTCTCTCTTTCCATCTTTTTCTCTCTTTTTTTTTCTTTTTTGTTTTTTCTTTTTTTTAAATTCTTTTCTCTCTCTCTCTCTCTCTCTCTCTCTCTCTCTCAATCTATCTATCTATCTATCTTTCTCTTTTTCGAAATGAATTCAATCTTTCTTTAATTCCTTTTATCGGTTCGTTTAATAGGATAAAATGAAAATTACTTTCTTTCTAACGAATTACTTAGCTCCGATGTTGCGCGTTTCGTCGAATATTATATTTTCTACTTCTTTTTCTTCTTCTTCTTTTTCTTCTCTCCTACTTCTACTTCTTCTTCTTCTTCTTCTTTTTCTTCTTTTTTTTCTCTCTTCTTCTACTTCTACTTCTTCTCTCTTCTTTTTTGTTTTTCCTTTATTTTTCCTTTTTTCTTTTTTCTTTTTTTTTTCTTCCTTTCATTTCCTTTTTTTTTTTTCGTTCTCTTCTCTGTATTATTAGTCGTTCCAGATTTAGAAGAATAAAATTATAGTGTCGGCCAAAGCAATAATACTTCTGGGAGCTATTGTTCATCGGCGGTATTGCGAAGAATAATCATTAATACGAAAACAGTTAAAACGAATCATTGTGTTTGCGTGACGCATCAAATTAATGCGGCAAGTCTCATTTTGGATTTGCTCGGCGTGCTCGTTATATACACGGTAAAATTGTTATTTCATATTCATCGCACGAAGCCGGCTAATCGACATGTAACATGTTGTAAATTTTTTCCCGTATTATTTTCCGTGAATCGTTCTAATTCTTTTTTGTTTTCTCTCTCTCTCTCTCTCTTCTTTTTTTCTTTTCTTCTTCTTTTTTTTTCTTTTTTTTTCTTTTTCTTTTTTTTTTTTTTTTTCGTTATTCCCAATCGTGACGTTTTAATGTTAATACATTTCATTACAACGAATCGTCTATATCTTTTACATCCAATTTGAAACATTACGAACGAATGAAATCATTAACGTAACGAACTTCATAATTATAATAATCAGTATTCGATTTGATCCAATAATTAATGTTCAAATATCATCGTGAACGTCAGAAAAGAGGGAATATCAGCTTTATTGATTTACATTGCTATTTGGTGATAGTGGTTGTGATAGTGGTAGTGGTGATGGGTGGTGGTGACCGTTAGCGATGGTTGATTCTCTCGCCCTATTTTCCATTTTACACACCCTTTTCTTGGACAAATTTCTAGGACACGAGACTCATTCGAATCCCTTTTTATCCTTTTTACGTAGTTTACGTGCCAGAACGGAAACGTGCGTTAAGTCCGTTCGAAAAGTATTCCTTAACGTCAGCGGTGAAAATAAATTAACGAGAGAGAGAGAGAGAGAGAGAGAAAAAGAGAAAGAGAAACGAAAGATGAATTTTCACGAAGCTCCAATGGCACCAACAGCTAGGAGCCAGTAGCAGCTAACAGTCAGCAGGCAGCAGCAGCAGTCATGGAAAATTACGGAGGACGAGGCGACAATTGAAACGAGCTCGGCATTTCCTCCCTGAGAAAATACGACGAAACTTTGCTGTCTCGTCTTGACGTTAACTAATTAGTCGTACGAAACCTGGTTGAGGCAGTTTGATGCCTTTTCACGGTTAACGCAATGGCCGAAAGTATTCTCGTATATAAATCGTATCGACTCTCTTACTCTTCTTCATCTTCAATCCTCAATCCTCCATCTTCTATTTTTCGTCGGCTCTCCTGTCTTCTTGAATTTTCCATGCACGACACGAATGATTCACGATTTCAAGCCGCTCAGCAAATCTCTCTCTCTCTCTCTCTCTCTTTCTCTCTATATATCTGTTTCTCTTCTATCTCTCCTATGTCTATCTTTCTCCCTCGTATTACCACCTACCTCTCCCTTTTGCAAGGGCGCACTCAGCGAACACACGCGCCGTGTACGCTGTATTATCTATAGGGTGGCCACTACAAACGGTGTGGGGTCGGAACAGAGACAGCTAATTATTTAGACACGCTTGGACACCACCCCATCGATCACTCCCACGGACTCTCTCTCTCTCTCTCTCTCTTTCTCTCACACTCTATCTCTCCATCCTCTTCTCTCTCTTCCTTTCTCTATCCAACTTCTCTGTATATCTCTGTTCCTCTCTTTCTCTTACCAAGGGCCACACACGCGTTTAAGCGTAAACGCAAAACTGGAAACGAGCCGTATATCCATCTCGTTTGTTCTTTGTCGTTTAATGAAAAAAAAAATAAAAAAAATAAAAAAAAACTTAAAACTTTTGACTCCCTCTCTCTCTCTCTTTCTCTTTCTCTTTCTCTTGCTCTTGTTCTTTCTTTCTCTCTGTCTTTTTTTGAGCACGCGTAAACGCTCGGACGCGCGTCCGACCGAGTGACTAATCGCTCCTGTGCTCAAGTATTTTTCACGTCCTCTTAACTATTTTTCACTTCACCGGGGAAGCATAACTTCCGGTATATTTACCCGAAAGAAAAGACCGTGCATCTTGGATATTACGTTGGAAGATACGTGTACGCGAGTTGGAGAATTACGAGGTTGGCGGCTTCTATAAAAGGGGGGTCGCATCGTGAAATGAAAATCGTTTCGGACGCAAGATGTTACAGACTTTTCTCGTATTTTCTATTGCGCAACGAGAACTGAAGTAAAGATGAAGATGAAGAAGAAGAAGAAGAAGAAGAAGAAGAAGGAGAAAAAAAAAGGAAAACAGATAAAAAGATGAAAGAATAAAAAAAAAGAAAAAAAAGGAAAGGGAAAGAAGGAAAAAATATAAAATGGAAAAATGGAGGAATTAGAAAAAATTCAAGGGAAAGGTTTCAATCGGGGGAAAAAAAAAAAAGGAAAAGAAAAAAGAAAAAAGGAAAAAATAGAAAATAATTTTCATTTTTCTTTATATACGTTTCAATACGTTTCGTTTCGTTACGTTTTGTCTTGTTTTTTTTTCTTTATGAAGTAATTATTCCAGTAAGCGAATAAGGAAATCGACGTATACTACTCGCTTGATGGCAATAGAGAAACCCGTACTCGATACGTTCTACGCTTGCTAATATGATTATTACCAGCGCGTATCACTAATGCCTTGAAGTTCGAGGCTTATACGTCGCGGAGACGTCGGATAATGTGCAAATCAGGCAACATAATGGTCTATTATGCAGGATCGATGCCACGGAAAAGCCAGAGAGCCGTTGTGGTGATGTGCACCGTACGAGCTAGAAATGTACATACGTACGCACATATATACATACATATATATATATATATATATATATGCAACGTACATGCATGCATACGTATATACGTACGTACGTATGTACGCGCGCAAGTTTCCGCATGGCGTAAGCTACAACTATATACAGGGTGTCTCATTCGAAATATTTTCATTTCTATCCTCCCTCTTATCTGAACGTTATCATAACGGATCTTATTTTTTTCTTTTTTTTTTCTTTTTTTTTTTTTTTCTCGTACAAAAAGTATACAAATCTATTATCTTTCATTTCTTCTTTTATTTCTTCTATTTATGGTGTTGTTCTTTTTCCTTTCCCCCTCTCCCCCGCCCTCCTCTTCTTCTTCTTTATTTTTATCTTTCTTTCTTTCTTTCTTTCTTTTTTCTTCACCGTTAAAACTTCATCGAAATGAAATTCGACTCGTCACGAAGAAATATACAAAATAACAAGTTAAACACCCAGTAGAATGAGGGGATACCTATATACACGCTTACACGTACTTATTCACACGTACATACGTAGACGATAGAGGTTACGCAGCCGTCAGCTTAGCCAGAGAAAAGATCTTCTTCGTAACCAAAGACTCGTGCTCCGTGAAATTAAAATCAACCACCTTTAACGTGGCAATCTCTATACTCTTGAAATACTCTGCTCTTTGTCCCTTTTCCTTGATAAACATGAAATAAATGGTTTGGACGTAGAAAGATATATTGAGAGATAAAGAGAGAGAAAGAGAGAGAAAGAGAGAGAGAGAGAGAGAGAGAGAGAGAGAGAGAGAGAGAGAGACAGATAGAAAGAGAGAAGAATCATTGAACCATTCGTTAATCCAAGGTTGTTTCTATTACACGACTAATAGAAAGTATGTGAGCCCTGTTATTTCGAACAGTGTGTGGACTATAATGGCGATGACGTAATTCGGAATACGTGCTGCTATAGAGTAGACAAATAGCTTCTCCGTCTCTTTTTAGGTAGGTACTTTAAACACTTGACAGCTGTTGTTGGTTATCGTTAAAGAAACCAAACGAAATACTTTTGGAACGAGGGAGAGGCGAGGGCTGGGTTTTGATGAATAAAAATGTGGGGTGGGAGTAGAAGAAAATGATTCGTTGAAAAGTAAATAGAAATGGAAGAAATAAAGGAAGTAACCAAGAAGGATGCCAATAAGATTCTCGTTCGTGCCAACGTAGAAAACAACATTATGGAAGACGCGTGTCAAAATTCGAACTCTCTCTTTTTATTTCTCTTTCTCTCTCTCTCTCTCTCTCTCTCTCTCTTTCTTTCTTTACTTACGTATTTACACGATACTATTTCGTGTTCGAGTTAGAGTTGATGCCAAGACTTTCAAAGAAAGCTGACTCTCATTTAATGACCGTCAGTAACGAAAAATCTTTGATTTTTCTCCGAATAAAAGTTCCAAATTCACAACGATCGAAGATCATTCCGAAATCGAGGTCAAATTGAATGCGCAAGATATCCGGTGATATCTATTTTAACGAATGCCGATTTGTGTGCAGATGTTAACTACTACTACTACTACTACTACTACTATTATTATTACTAACTCGGGCAGAAGAATATTTTTAGCAAATTTCTACAACGACGTATGTACATAGAAATACAAATATGTATATATACATATATATTCATACATACATACATAAGAGGGAGGATTATACGACGTTTCTAGCATAGTGATTTATTTCCAAATGTCCGGCTTATCTCTACTCGAATCTTTATTCTCGAAGAAAATAACAACTCGAATATATATTCTCTCATATAAAGAATGAGCACATAGTTCTTAAGTGTGACTTTTTTTTTCTTCGAATCAATTATTCTCTTTCTCGAGACTTTCTAGGACTAAATAATTTTTTCTTTTATTATTATTATTATTATTATTATTATTATTATTATTATTATTATTATTATGTAATATACGTGTACGTAAAATTTAAAAATTGATTGTAAAAAGGAACGCGTCCGACTCGTCACAGATAGAAATCATTTAGTACTTAAATTAAACTTTATCTACCTTATTTCTCCAACGACGTAAGTACTTAATTGTTTCTTAATGAAGAAAAAAATGAAGAAAGGTGAAACAGTGTTTCCTGAATAATATGTGTAATACGCAAACCTCTCTCTCTCTCTCTCTCTCTCTCTCTCTCTCTCTCTCTCTCTCTCTCTCTCTCTCACACACTCTTTCTCTCTCTTTTATTATCGAACGAATTACCTTTGGCCTTTGGCCTTAGCGATCGTCGATAAGATATAAAAACTGGAGAGACCGAGCGGACGAAAAATAAAAGTTTTTCACTTTTTTTTTTTTTTTATTTCTTTTTCTTTTTCTTTTTTTTTTTTTCTTTTTCTTTTTTTCTTTCTTTTTTTCTTATCGATTCTGGCAAAGAGTACCACCATTGTTTATTCTGTACGCGTAATCGTCCTGGATAGCCCGTGGAACGTCGTACGTGAGGCACGAAGATATTCGCGGATTACAAGGAAAACGTTCTTGGATAAGAGGACGAGAGAAATAGAGAGTGAGAAGAAGGGATGGAATGGGACAGAGAGGGGAGTGGAGAATGAGTGGGAGGAGTTTGGCGGAAGGGAGGATGCGAAGTTAGCTAAAGGAAGAAGAGATAGAGTAGGAGGAAGAGGAGGAGGAGAAGAAGGGTAAAGTGTGCGTCTAAACTCGGCAACGGGCTCGATTACGAGCTTCCGCGTAAACGACGAAGCAATTTTCTTTAGGGACTCACGTTCCCTCTGAAGTTGGCATCTCTCTTCTTACCCCCCTGTCCACGCAACAACAATCTTTTGCTTTTGCTTTGTTCATCAAAATTAAGGAAAATAAAGATACGGATCGATGGACGGAAAAAAAATTATTTTCCATCAATATTATCCCATATTCATATTCCTTCTCCTCATTCTTCTTCTCCTCTTATTTTCTCTCTCTCTCTCTCTCTCTCTCTCTCTCTCTCACTCTAATTCAAACGTCCTATGTACACATATGTCTCTTCTTTTCTTCGTTTTCAAACAGGAAATTTTGTTCGTCCTTTTTCTATTGTAACCATGGAGTAACTCGTAAAGTCAAGGAGTTTACGAGTAAGTAAACTTAAACTATCGTTTCTGAAAGGAAAAGAAAAAATCGCAAAATAAAGAGAATAATGTACGAGTAAAGATTTTCTTTTTTCTTTCTTTCTTTCTTTCTTTTTTTTTTCTTATTTTTTTTTCTTCTTCCTCTTTCTTTCTCTCTCTCTCTCTCTCTCTCTCTCTCTCTCTTTAATTTTTAGACTAATGCCGTTCGAACGAACGCTCGTGTCTACGTGGAAAATAGAAACTCGCTTCTTCGTTCTCTCCGTCCGTTTATACCGTACATTGGCTCACGACTTAACGTAAGATTTATTCGAAGCAGGGTGCTATTTTAGGACATCTCAAATGCCCCGTTCGAAATTCGTTTTCGAATGTCTCTTGGAAACGAATTGTTTCTTGTCTTCCTCTTCTACCATTCTTCTATTTCTTTTTCTTTTTCTTTTTTGTTGTTTTTTTTTTTCTTTTTCCTTTTTTTTTTCTTCGTCTTTTTCGAGAAACGTAGGATCAAAGAGATCTATAAAAAAAATTCTAATATAAAATAAAATTATATATATATATATATGTGTGTGTGTGTGTGTAGGAGAATCGTATTTAATTAAATTTAAAAATCTAGAAATGAAGCTAGATGTATTTTACATATATATATATATATATATATCTTTTCGATTACAAACGTTTGACATTGATGAATGTTTATTTTACTTATAACATTATCGAAAGGGAAAAAGAAACAATGGCGTTTGTTAAAGGTAGATTTAACAGGTCTCTTTCTCTCTCTCTCTCTCTCTCTCTCTCTCTCTCTTTCTATGTATACATTTTCGTAAAACTAGTATAAGTGAGATTTCTACAATCTGAATTTATTTTAACTGGTCGTGCGGTGAGATAGAAGGAGGAGTCGAGTTACGAAGCGCGATAAATTTTGATTTACCGTCGAGACAAGGGGACATTGAATTACAATGTTGCTGGTAGGAACGATTCGTGTAGACTGAATACTAATATCAACCAGAAATACCAATAAGAGTTCGCATCTTGATCCGTCGCGGCACGTTAAGGCACTCGTAAAAAAGAAAAGAAAGGAAAAGAAAAGGAGAAAAAAAAAGAAAAAAAAAAAGAAAGAAAGAAAGAAACGAAAACAAGAAGGAAGAAGAATGATAAAAAAAAGGAAAAGGGGTAAAGTAATAGCTCGTGAATTGACACCAAGGGAAACTACGACGTTCGACAATTGTGAAAGGGTCGTGTCTCGAAAGAATAAGAACTTTTAGTATTCGTCTTCTCCTTCTTTTTCTTTGTTGTCTTCTTCTTCTTCTTCTTCTTCTTCTTCTTCTTCTTCTTCTTCTTCTTCTATATATGTCGACGTTGGCGTCGTTGTCGCGTCGTAACAGCAAATTCTCTGTCTCCGACGGTAGTTCCACAATTCACCGGTCGTAGTAGCAGCGCCATTGCCTCTCTGACATTCTCATAAATAACCTCAGTACGTGCATTATTTCACTTCAGGCTCCCCGTCCTGAGTTTTGACTTCTGACAGTGAAATACGGAATGCTCGGAAAGAGTGTCAGGTGTTACCGAGATCGACGACTAAGCTATAGTATTTACGTATTAAATATTTATCCCATGTCGCTCGTTTTAGAACGGTACAATTACCACGTAGTAAAGACATTATCCAATTTATGATCGTAATTTAAATTTCATTTTTGTATGTAATTGATTATGTTCAATGTAGTACTAAATATTGAAAATTAAGAATGAATATCGGAAATCTTTACGACGTGTTTATTGTCTTTTGCCATTTTTGTCGTCCTACCATCGAGCTGAATAAACTTTCTACTATATATATTTATATATATACATGGGTCAACTGAGAATTTCATTTCGATATGCCATTGATCGCGAACACGGTGCATTCATGGTGAATTGATTAAGCCCGGAAACTTGATATAGTATGGGCTACGATTAAATTTAATTCTTCGATTGTAGATATTCCGAATTTTTACTGTTTCCTTGTTACATCGTCTATAGACGATTAAAAAATAGAAAATGAAAAAACTAGAACGTGAAAAAATTCTCTCTTATATTTCAGTATATATCAAAATGAAACGATTAGTACACTATGAATATATTATTGAATTAACGAAGGAAGATGGAAAAGAAAAGTATCACGTATGTAACGATAAGCATATTCCGTGAAATTTCTCTCTCGTAAGGAGAGGATAGACTAGAAAAATATGAAAGTTTAGGACCCAAAGATAGAAGATAGGAGAGTGGGGTGGGGCGTTATAGTCCAAGGCGTTATGGTTTTATCTACGACGACTTTGGGATTCAGTTATCCATCTGCAAGGTGTCATTGTCCCATGAGAAAAGCCAAGAACAGCTCAGGACAATTGTTCTTCCTGCTAGACACGAAACGAACAGCAATAGCAGTATGAGCAATAGTAGTAGTAACAGCAGAACACAGTAGTGGTCCAGTAACGGCACGATATGGCACGCCACGAAGGAATGGGATCGGACGTGATGTGTTTTGGGGGACACCTTAAATCAAAAAGAATATTTGCATCGATAAAACTTTTCCCAGAATACGTTTTTCTTTGATGCGAAAACCCCAGAGGAGAATTGGTCCCAAGAACGGAATCTACCTACCTACTTGATTTCGTCCAGAAACTTTCCTTAGGTTTCTCACAGCCGGCCAGTAAGAGAATATTTCGGTCATGCGGCCACTCACGCCCGACTGACTTTACAATCCGAATCGCGGGAGCTGCTACGATTGGATTTTACGCTTTTCTAAGCAATATCGAGGAAATTCCTATTACAATTCGGAGCATTGAAATCACCATGTACAGAACTTCCATCGTAGGAGGAAACCAGCGTTGGTAATGGTACTCAGTTGCTACAGCAAATTTGTTTCGAAAATGTCATCTAAACTCTTTGATTTGCTCTATCTAGATATATATATATATATAATAATAATTTCAAGAATAATTTATGATAGAAACATAACGTTTGTCTATTCGCGTTTGCTCTCTATTTCAATTCGAAATAAATGAATAAAAATAATTAGATGAAATTAAATTCGTATATCGAATAATTTCCTTTCTTTTTCGCAAAGTTCTTTACGGAAAAGGATGATGGAAATTGGAGGGGTAGAGGGAATGGTTACAATCTCTATATAGGCGAACGATCAAAGCCAAGAGAAAAATTTTCTTTCGACGACGTTTCTCGAGCGAACAGAAGTTCCATCCCTTTTAGCCTCGAGTCTTCGTTTCTATTCGTCCGGTTGGATGGTATTTAGATAGGACGCCGATTGTGTTTCCAATTTAAGATCAAGAGGGTATAAACTAACTCGATGGACGTTTACGCTTTGCAACGCGTCAGGATACGTAAGCGTAGAGAAGATTTAGTTGGGGCGTTGCGGTGCATTTGATCCGGTTAACGTAGTTTCTAAGCAGTTTAGCGAAGTACACCAAAGCAAAGTCTCTCACCAGCTAGCGCCAACTAGCTAGCTGGTTGGCTGACTGGCTGGTTGGCTGGCTAAGAAGAAGAAGAAAGACCGAGTTAAAGTATTCGGAGAAAAAAGTATTATATATATATATATATATATATTTCTTTCTTTATTTTTTTATTTTTTTTGTGGGGAGGGGGGGGGAGAAAACTTTCCGCGACCAGATATTGCAAGAGTTTCAAAGAAGTCCTTGGACGCGTTAACGCGTTTCATATTATCGCGAAAAGTTCGCGACGAACCGGAGGGATCGTGTCTGTTCTCTATGGGTAAAGCCAAAGTCGTGAACAGGGAGGAGTTACAACGAAACGTGGCAAATGCTGTAAGCGGGATGTTCTTAGTGCGAAGGTACCGTAGACGTTACAGGGATGTCGGTTGGCCCAGGCTAACGACTTCCTGATGAGGCAATGTAAACCACAACTTCTTCGTAATGGACTCCCTTCCCTGTCCTTCGATATCGTCTTTAAAGTGGCTCCACGTACCCTCGTATATACTGTGTTCCTCTTTTCACGAATCATGTCGTCGCTATCAGAGATGTCCCCCTGTATTTGTAGTCCCTACACCCTACATTTTCTCCCTCTTTTTTCTTTTTCTTTTTCTTTTTAACGCCGTTACACGTGTCGATCTACTAATTTTTTTTTTTTTGTTTTTGAAAAGAAGATGAAATAATAAAAAGATAAAAAGACAAAAGAGAAGATGTGTGTATATATATATATATATATATATATATATATATATATATATATATATATATCACTAAGTATCACTTTTTATTTTAGCTCATAAAAAGTCGGGGCATATTAAACAATTCGCTTTACGTATTTGCTCAAGTTTCTTGCTCGGTAGTTCGTGCTTACTAGAGAGGCGGTACACAAGAAGTTAAGGTTTGGCACACAAAACGAAAGTAACTAACTTCGTTTCGTTTCAAGGAAGGAACGAAATCAAACAGGTTCGAACTTTTGGTAAGTAAACCGCATCCGAGGGACAGCATAGCTAGCATTCGTTTACTTGGTTGCCTTTGAAATCGAACGCTGCGGACTACTCTTTGCGCACTTTAACATCTCTCCAATTGCAATGCTGATAAATATGCTGATTTTTCTTTTTTCTTTCTTTCCTTTTTCCTTTTTTTTCTTTTTTTTTTTTTTGTTACTCTCTTTTTTCATTCATCTCCCTATTGGGAAGAAACCTTGACGAGAAATATCTTTTATAAACTTTTCTTTGCGGCAAATTTGCGCACAACACGGCATAGTTGCATTTTGAATTTCTAAATGAAAACCAAGCAAATAAATAAATAGAATGGAACGTCGTGAACGATTAAACTTTAAGAATATTCGTTTCGTATAGTTCTTTTTTTTCTTCTTCTTCTTCTTCTTCTTCTTCTTTCTTTCTTTCTTTTTCCCCTCAGGAAAACAACTTGGATTTGTACGAAATTCATATTCTCGGAGGGACGCGGAAAGATTTTCCTGAAAATTCATAGAAAAGATTTCACGAATCGGAAGTATCTTCTTGTACATCCGATTTTGCGATTGTAGTGTATTCGTAATCCTCTTTGAGTGATTCCAACGTGCCTTCGAACCTCAAAACGTTCAATGCCATCGTACTCGACTCCGTACTCGAATGGTCTTGGAAATAAAAGAGCAACGAGGATGAGGATGAGGATGAGGATGAGGAGGTTCCTATATAGGGACGGTGGTAGAAGAAGTAATAGAAGAAGAAGGGAATAGAAGGGCGAGGAGGGTTAGACCGAAGGATGAGAAAGACGAGAAGGGAGCCGCGCGTGTGTATATATATATATATACATATATATATATATATATATATCGTTGGGTGAATTATGAAACAACGTGTTTAATGACGCGCCGGATCCAGCCCGCTGTAAATTTCGCAGGAGGGGTTGAAGTTTTAAACCCCTCTCAGTAGAACCCCTTACCATTGTCATTCTTCTCGTACGAGTCTCATTCCCGTGCCGCCGTCTCGTCGTCCTCAGAGCCCTCTCATTGACTTTCTCCGCACGTTTTCCTCCCTACCTTACTCCGCTCCGGGCACGACCCGGATACCAGAACACATTTTTCAGTTATTAGATACTCATTCCTAATTTTCTGCGGCAACTCGTTTATTTCCTTCTTTCTTATTTTTCTTCCCCTTTTGTTATATATAGAAATAGTTATACGTTTGCGTATAAACGAATACTAGTCTAGACTTTTCTTTCTTTCTTTCTTTCATTATTTATTTTTACTACGAATCTTTGCTCACGAAATACGTGAAAATATCTTATCGCTGTTTGATACAATTTTATTGTCGGAACGAAACGCAATAACAAAGTTAATAATAGAAATCGTGAGAGTGCGGCTCGTTCGCTCGTTAGATCATACCACTATATCTCTGCTCGTAGATTTATTTGCTTTTCAAATAATGTAGATAGGATGAGGAGAAGGAGAAGAAGAAGGAGAGGTAGAGATGGAGGAGGAGGAGGAGGAAGAAGGGAGCGCCGGGTAATCAAGTCCGAAGAGGGGTCGCGAGCCGTTTCTCGTTGGACGCTCCTTCGTCATCGCGTCTACGCCCTGACTTATTGCCCATTATCTTATACGCTTAAGCACCGAGGATATCGGTCCTCCCTGGTAAAGAATATTTTTAATAAAAGCTTCACCCTCGATCGATCGTTACCGTTCTCTCCTCTGCACTGGTTCACCTCACCTCTTCATTCACCTCTTCCCTCATCTCTTCCCTTCGTCCCTCTCTGCGTGCATTAGAAAGAAAAATAATCGAGTCGACCGAACGATACTACTGTCCTCGTGCAATAATAAAGCGTACTACTTGTCTAACCGATCACAACATGTTAATAATACTTTAGTATATAGGTGTACTTTACGATAATGATAACGATATATGCTGTTTAGAAAATAAGGCTAAACTCACACGCGATATATTTTTCTTTTTCCAATTATTTACTTTCTTTTTCTTGCTTTAAAAAAAAAAAAAAAAAAAAAAAAAAAAAAAAAAAAAAAAAAAAAAGAAAAAAGAGAAACGACACACGCGAATCGTGAACGATGAAAAATAAGTTAATGCTAGAAAGAGAGAAAGAAGCCATTGTTTAAACAGCTAGAATGGATGCATATATATATATATATATATATATATATATATATATATATTTATATACGTGTAGATAGGTACGTCCGATCGGACGTATTTAGGTTAACCAGCTTTGTTCAGGCAATACTGCAATACTGCGGGCACTTAATTAACGCGAACTGATAGTAGTCACTCGGGTCAGGGCGATTCATCCTGGCTTCAACCACTTCGAAGTGGTTAATGACAGATTCGACTAAATTGTCCTTAGATTTCATAACGAATCGTACTTAACTATCTATCATATATGCATACATACGTACGTACGTATGTAAGTAATTATATTCGACGATTCAATTGAGTTCTGACCGAATTCTACTGTATATATATATATATATATATATATATATATATATATATATATATATATATATATATATATATATATATACAGTAGGATATTCTGAAAATGTTCGATCCTTTTTTCGTGGGCTTCCATCTGCATCTGCATCTGCCTCTGCATCCGCATCGTTGCACCTGCACTTGCACCTGCACCTGCACCTTAACGTTAGTTTCGACTAACATTAGTTTCGTCGTTTGAAACGATGATACGACGGATATTATAACCGTCCGGGAATATCCTTAAAACGATGGCCCGCTCGTGAGGATTTTTATACTATAAAACGTCGTTGGGATCGCTCGATCTTCGGCCCGTCAGATTTTTACTCGAGCTCTTGAGACACGTTTGAAAAATGTGATGTACGGTTTGGTACTTGGAATAAAAAGGGGGAAGTAAGCGAGAGAGGAATATTGAAGGAGAAATGACTTCGAGGAAAAACGATAACTTTCAGTCCGGTTATAGGCCAACAGAGAACGGTCAAACTTGTTTTTATCGCGTATACAATTTAAAATCTTTTATTCCATTATCGCGAATATATTCAATATATATATATATATATATATATATATATATATATATATATATATATATATTATATATATATATTTATATATATGTTATCTACGATAATATCGTATTTGTCGAAAATCTTTACTTTTACAAAAATCCTTCTAACACCGATCGATTATTTTAAATTGCAAATTATATTGAAAATATTTATAATGATCTATATGATTAATTTTGTTATCGACGATCGTTTATCTCTTATCTTTATAAATAATTATTACTTTCTTATTTCTAGGAGCATTTTAACGCTATCGTAAATACCTTCGAGGAAATGTTAACATAAATTACTCTCTCTCTCTCTCTCTCTCTCTCTCTCTCTCTCTCTTTCTCTTTCTCTCTCTCTCTCTCTCTCTCTCTCTCTCTCTCTCTCTCTCTCTCCCTCATATGGAATATAACGCGATCATATAAAGGGGAGATATATTGTGACGAAAGGCTATCGTAATAGGAGGAGAAATCGATTTGCATCGGTAAACAGGTTCCCTCTTGCAAGTTTGATAATAATCGATATGGTACGCGTTATACCTTGAATTGCAGGAGTCTTGGGCGTCGTCGTTGAAGAGGTAGTTCTATGTCGATTAATAGGATAGATCGATCGATCGATCGATCGATCGATCGAATAAAATTTATAAATTCTATCTAGCTTTACGAGGAGACGTTAAGTCCTACCGGTTTCTTAGAAAACTAACTACAAGACTTATGTACATATGTTATACATTGCAACTTTTCAAATGAAAGGAAGGCTTATTCTTAGCAGTTTGAAGAAAGAGAATCGATATATCGATATTGCGCGAATTCGTTTGACAAGCGGAAGTCTGTCTTTAAATGGTTTCTAAATGGTTTAGAACGGCCGTAAGGGCTCTTTGTCCTCTGTTTCTCTCTCTCTCTCTCTCACTCACTTTTGCCCTCTTCGAAAATTCGCTAGAATGGATCGACGCGATGGTAGTCGCGTTAATGGAACGACGTCGCGCACTCCTGGTATCTCGGTATCTTGAACGCGATACGAGTAACTATCGAACTTTAAAAGTAGCTCGTGGAACGGTGAAAGGAGGGGGAGTTGGAAGACGTATAAAATATAATGGCAAAGGTCGAGGGCGAAGGTTCATACTCGATGAGAAGGGAAACTAGTTTCTTGCGAGGGAGAATATGTATTTTAAGAAGAGCCATTATATGTGCGTCCTTCTCTCTCTCTCTCTCTCTCTCTCTCTCTCTCTCTCTCGATTTCTCTCGCTTTCCCTTGAGTCGATTCGTTATCGAAAAAAAAAGGAAAGGCAAAAAAAAACCCATGTATATTTTCTACATATACATATGTACGTGTATATACATATATATATATATATACATACGTACCATACATTTACGTATACGATCCCAAATCGGATTTCGCTTAGGGCGTCCGCAAAACTCGTTCCATCGAATAATGTACACGCGACAGAGAGTTCCTCGGTAAGAGAAAAGGAAGGAAGGAAAGAAAAAAAAAAAAAAAAAACAGAAAAAGAAAAAAAAAAGGGAACTCGCGATTGCGTCGAATTCGATCGCGAAAGTCGAAACGCCATGTTAGATGCGTAGTAAAGAAGACGATATTGTTCGATATCGTAGCGGGGCCATCATTGGAACCTTGCATTGTAACGCGATTCTCCTCCTTCTCCTTCTTAAATACCATCCCTTCCGATCGTGTTCAGTGGATCGCTCTCAAGGACGAACGGAGCCAAATTGTTTGCCAACAGTGCGAAACCTTCTATCGTCTATCGATAATCGAATTAAACTGTACTGTATCGTCGTTGAATTAGCTACCTCGAAGATTTTTCTATGTAGAAGGGAGAGAAAAAAAAAAAAAAAGAAAAAGGAGAAAGAAAGCGACAGAAAGTACGATTTATATTACTATAGTCTAGGAATTTTTCACGATAGAAAAAGAATAAACGAATAAACGGATCATAGTTTCTATACGTAATAACATTCGAACGCGACTTTCGAGTAAATGGTGAAGCGCGTAACTCCTCGCCGTCTGTTTCAACGTCTAATGGACGTATGGATGGATATACTAGGGAACGCGCGAGCGCAAATGTATAAGCGCATCTACCGAAGTACCTAACTATGCCACTTAAGACTCTTCTCCCTCCATTGCATCTCCGGACCTTCCTCTCTTATATTACCTGATTTCCCCTGTTCACTCCCTCTCTCTCTCATTATATATATATATATATATATATATATATATATATATATATATAATCTATCTATCTCTCTTTCTCTCGGTCTAGCTATCGTTCTCTTTCCGTTTTCAACCCGACCATCCTTGGCTTCCGAAATTAGAAAACTTTTTATGTACGCCAATTTTTAACCAGCGCACGCTCTTCAACGGTAATTACTTTTTAAGCTTCTCCTTTGCATATTATCTACGATGGTCGTCGCCGCGATTCCGGGCATGTTGCAATTTAAAATTTGTATCGTTCTAAAAATCAGTCTGAAATATCTGCGAACGTGAGCGATAGCGATGCTTCCTACTAATCTTCTTCCTCTTTTTTTTTCTTCCTTTCTTCCTTTCTTTCTTTCTTTCTTTTCTTCCTTCTTTCCTCTTTCTCTTCCTTCCTTTTTTTACTTCCTCCTGTACGTCGTCGTTCTACGAAGAAACTCGTCGACGTTCTTGCTCGTTGATCCAACTCGAGGTTTCTACTCGTTGTAGTGCAACCTCCCGATAGTCATGAATTTCCTTATTTCGTGAAAACTCGTCTCTGTTCTATACGTTAAAGCTCCTTCGACGAGGATGCTTTTTGTAAAGGATACCGATATCCCTAGCAATACCATACCATCGTTACAACCGACGGCGACGCTGCCGCCGCCGCCGCCGCCGCCGCCACCGCCGCCATCGCTTTTTCGTCTCAGAACATTTCAGCCACTATTACGTAATTATTCTTCGCACGGGGAACGTTTTGTACGGTCGTCGAGGACGCCAGGGACGTCGTCGTCTCGTAGCATCTCTCTCTCTCTCTCTCTCTCATTTCTTTATTTCTACCTTTACTCCGTTTTTATTTTCTTGCCTTACCCTCTCCTCTTTCTCTGTCCCTTTTTCTGCTCCAGAGATCTTCCTGTTTTCGCCGGGGGAACGGGAAATACATCTGCTAATTTGCATAGTAAATTTGCGTAGCGCACCGTAACGTTTCCGAAGCTTTACTACGGTCTTTCTCGCTCGGACGACGAGAGAAGAGGAGGTAGAACGAGAAGGATGAAAGGAAGAAAGGAAGAACGAAAGGGTGGAGAGGGCGTGGGGTGAAGTGGATGGGAATGTTAGGAGGGATAGAAGAAGAGGGAGGGAGAGAGAGAGAGAGAGGGAGAGAGGAAAGAAAATGAAAAAAAAAAAAGATAGCAGAGGGAGGAGTCTCTTTTGCTGCGGATTCTCTCCATGGTTCCGCACGGTACCACTTTGTTGCCGCACAGCGTGTGTCTCCGGGAAGAAGATAAAGAAGGTACGATCGTGTATATGGTTGGCTAACATCGATAAAACGCGCGCCGATTTACAAACAATGAAATATCGATGCTATCTCACTACGATGTTGGACGACGTTGGACGACCGAATCCCCTCCCCCGCACTCTTCCCTTCCTTCTCTCAAACACCACTACTAACATCCCCCTTTTTTCCTTCGTATTTTCGATCGTATCATTTTCTTTTTCTACTTCATTCTCGTTCGTTCTTTCTTTCTCTTCCTTCCACTACTCTTCTATCTACCTACCATGTGATCGGCCATTCCAAACCAAATGACTCCTTACAAAATGTCATTGTATTCCGGTATTACTTCATTACCCGATTCGCTTATCCCAATGTCGCAATGATCGTTTCAAGTAGTTAATGGAGTTCAAGCACGTTACTTACTTTCATCTCTCACAAATTCATTACAACATATAACTTCCGTCATTTTATTTCTCCTGATTTCGCGATTCGCCGCGAAAAAGTCGACAAGGACGATGACAATCTTATGAAAAGTTTTACGTCGGACAGAGAGAAAGAGAGAGAGGGGGGGAAGAGGGAAGAAAGAGGACGAGGGTAATAAGTCCAAGGATATTTTTTATTCCGACGTGCTCGAGAGATGAGAATAGAAGATGAGAGAAAGAGAGAGAGAGAAAGAGAGAGAGAGAGAGAGAGAGAGAGAGAGAGAGAGAGAGAGAGAAAGGAAAAAAGGGAGAAAAGAAAAAATGGTTAGAGAATATTGCCCAGAGAAAGCACCAAGATCCTTTTCTGTCTCTCGAATTATCGTTGAACTCGGCGGGCATTGAATCGACGCATCGAACCACGAAGACGAACGTTCGGTCTGTATAAGTATAAGTTTGTACGTATAGGTGTCTAACACACACACACACACACACACACACACACACACGCCTACTCGTTTCGAGGGCCTTCCACTTCCGTGTCATTTCGCGGCAGTAACCACGAGCCGTCCATTATGAAACCGGAAGCGTCTGATTACGTTGCTACCACACATAGGCCCTTCTACTTCTCCAAATCCCCCTTCTCGGCCGTCTATCTACTTTTAGTCTCTTTTTTTCTTTTTTTCTTTCCTTTTTCTTCTTTTTTCCTTTTATTTTTCTTGCTTTTGTTTTTCTCTTTTCTTTTCTGTTCCTCCTTGCCCCTTGCCGCCCCCTTTTTGATTCATTGGCGAGCCCACACTTTCATTGGATAGGAGAATGGAAAGTCAGAAATGTGATACTTGTCTTAATCTCTTCGGTTTTCTTTTTTTTTCTTTTTCTTTATATATATATATATATATAAATATATAAATATATATATAAAATCGAGCGAGCAAGATATGATATGTCTGGTACGTGCGAATGAATAAATTTATATATTTAATCATTTTGGGATTAATAGATTTTTAAGGAAAATATATATTACTTGATATCGAATTATTAATTATCGCGTATTTTAATGGAATCGACAGTTTTCGATCTAACGATTAATGATTTTTTTTCTCTCTTTGTTCCAGGTAAGTGTCCACTGAGATGAACGTATTTGCTGTTAAAAGGAGGAAACGATGGTACCCAACAGGTCGTAGGGATGAGAAAACAACGTGCAATTGGCGCGGAAACTGGCACGCTTAAGTCGAGCCAAATCGCGTAAACAGGGAGTATAAAAAAGAAAAGAAAAAGTAAAAAAAGAAAAAAGGAAAAGAAGAAAAAAAAAGGATAGAGCCCGGGGAGTTGATTAGTAAGGCCGTGACCGGCGTTTTACAAGGGTGGATTTCTGGAACGACATGGCCCCGCGTGGAACGAGCGAAAAGTCGTTAACGACGGTTTAAGCTCGCGACTGAATAATAGATCGTATAAGTTCGTCTCTCGTTTTTTCTTTTCTTTTTCTTTTCTTTTTCTTTTTTTCTCTCTTTTATATATATATATATAAATATAAATATATATAAGTAATGAGAAAGTAACGCGTTAAGCATCTTGTAATTTCTCTACTTTTTAACATCTTCCTTTGGTTTTTTCAATGTATCTCAAAGAAAAAAAGATATATATATATATATATATATATATATATATATATATATATATGTATATATATACAAAATTATTTATTAGAGAATCCATTTTTTTTTGTTCGTATCATTAGATAGAGTTAGAATTTTCGACAATT
>NC_062188.1:17959646-17962146 GCF_912470025.1 Vespa velutina | reverse complement strand
CCGCGGTTTTCCTCTCGTTCTCGTCGTCGTCGCCATCGTCACCGTCGTCGTCGTCGTCGTCGTCGTCGTCGTCGTCGTCGTCGCTCTCGGTTTAATGGAATATGATCAAATCGACGAGAAGAAGCGCCATTAGGAATGGATCGCAATAATTTTCACGTAGCCGCGTTTCTCTTCTTTTTCATTCTCTCTTTTTCTCAATCGACTCATCTTCTTTCCTGGAGGCTAAAGCATTCGAAACGATCGAGATATCCCGCGGCTCTCGGCCGTGTCAACCTTCCGAGGGCTCCCCATTGTCCTGCGCCTTTCAGTCTCGGAAATGAAGTAATGGAAACGCGGTTGGGTTCTTCTTTTCTCCCTCTTTCCTTCGCCGCACGACGCTCGCTTTAGTCTTTTTTTTTTTTTTCTTTTCTTTTCTTTTCTTTTTTTTTTCTTCTTCTACCCTTCCGCTTTTCTCCCTTTCTCCCTTTTCTCTCTCTCTCTCTCTCTCTCTCTCTCTCTTTCTCTTTTTCTCTCCTCCATTTCCCACATTCTGCCATATCCTTCTTCCACGTTTATTACTGACTCGGTCCGTTAGCCCGGGCTACTTCGGTTACCAGCAATCGTATTAGAACCACGTTTTGCGCTACGTCATAAAATTCTATAAGGCGCGACGAGAAGAGTGTGCAACGTTAACGCAAAGACTTTCGATATAGAAAAGAAGAGAAGAGAAAACAACTGACCGACCACCACCTTTCCGTCGAAATGATTCGTATTAATACCGTTAGAAAACCTTTTTCGATTATTTCGGGCACTTTTGAAAGCATAAAGCCGATAAAGAGATAGATAGATAGAGAGAGAGAGAGAGAGAGAGAGAGAGAGAGAGAGAGAGAGAGAGAGAGAGAGAGAGAGAGGAAAAGCTACCTTCTGTAGCATGTCTCATACTGTTTGCCGTCGAAATTTCGAAGAATAGATCAGGCGAATAAGTAGAACTCGGTATTAACTCTCTTCGTAGGTAGAGAAGAACAGAAAGGAGGTATCGGAGAGATAGTCGGGGATGGTTCAACGGGGGTGGACGAGAAACTTCAAAGCTTTGTGAGACAGGATGGATTTTAAAGCGAACGAACTAGCCAATAACTTTTATCTTTAACGACGAACGCTTTCTATCATATCTCTCTCTCTCTCTCTCTCTCTCTCTCTCTCTCTCTCTTTTTGTTTTTCTTCCCTTCGTTCCCTATATCTTCTTCTTTCGAAATATATATATATATATATATATATAATATAGTCCGTGTAGCCGTGCACTCACAGCTTGCGGCATTTAGAGCTCTGCCTTTACGGTGATGTCATGAGTTTATATCGCCTGACACTCGAATTCTCTCTTCTTATTCGATATCTTTATCTCTATCTTTCCCTCTCTCTCTCTCTCTCTCTCTCTCTCTCTCTCTCTTTATCTCTCTATTCTTTCTTATTTCTTATCTTTTTCTTTCTTTTCCTCCATCTGCTACAGTTCTATTCTATTTCTCACTCTCTCTTTCTCTCTTTCACTCCCTCTCTCTCTCTCTCTCTCTCTCTCTCTCTCTCTCTCTCTCTATCTATGTATCTTATTCCTTTTATTCGTTCTCTTACTCTTACGACAAGTAAGCTTAGAAATACAATAAAATTGTTCTTCGTGAACTTTCCTTCTTCCTTTCTTCCTTTCTTTATTTCTTTCTTTCTTTCTTTCTTTCTTTCTTTCTTTATTTCTCTCTCTCTCTCTCTCTCTCTCTCTCTCTCTCTCTTTTAACATTTCTTTTTCTTCTATTATTTCTCTCCTTTGGTCACACGAGATGGCGGCGGGGTAAAAGGCTTTCGGAGATTTCAAGTGGTAATTTATTTCCGGTCGCGAGGACCGTCTGGAGTGTGCGGTCGGGTGCGACAAAGGAAAACTATCTTCTTGAGACTCGTCGATGTTGGTGGTACGTCGGTTCTACTCTTCGTCTTCTTCTTCCTCTTCTTCTTCTTCTTCTTCTTCCACTTCTTCCTCTTCTTCTTTTTCTTCTTCTTCTTCTTCTTCAATTTCACTCCTTATTCTCTATCCCTTTTCCCGTTCATTCCCCACGCCCTTACCCGAGCAGCATGTCTTTCCCGTTCTTCTCTCTGGATTCTCCTTGACTTTACCATAGAACGTCCACGTCGTCTGCCTTCGTGACTTTGTCGCCACAAATTAGGGTGAAAAATCAGTCGCTAGAAAGGTCCATTAAAACTCTTGCTCGACTTTGTCGCGATAGCTCGCTTTATGTCCCTAACGTAACGTTGTTTCTGATTACGTTTGACGCTGATTTTACGGATTATTTAGAATTTCCTTGTTCGAAAGGGAAGGGGAAAGGACTAAAGAAAGAGAGAGAGAGAGAGAGAGAGAGAGAGAGAGAGAGAGAGAGAGAGAGAGGGTGGAAGCATTGGGGAGAGGATGAGAAACTTCGTAACAATCTAATCTAACCCACATCCCCCTCCTTCATCGGCCGTCTTACTCCTTTTTTTAATTTGT
>NC_062188.1:17944646-17954646 GCF_912470025.1 Vespa velutina | reverse complement strand
CGTTTCTCGACATAATATAGAATAACGATCGCGAAATCGAATCGGTTGCGTTCCAGTAGCCCCGTTGTATCCACTTGTCCCATCGAACGCGAAAGATTCGGGGGCTAAATGACGAACACCTGCGTGCGTTCGACTCGATAAATACGTCAAATAGCGCGTTGGTACTACCTTGTAGCTGACATTTGTTATCGAATGACAAGCCCTGTTCCCCCGTCGAAACATTTATCTTTTGTCGTGGCGGATGCGCCCCGACCGCATGCATTCTCCTGCGTTTATTTCTCTTACGAAACAGATTGTGACTTTTGCTTCGACGATGATAATAATCTTTAAATCTTTGAAAAACGTTCAAATAATATGAAATAAAATGAAATGAAATGAAATGAAATGAAATGAAATGGAATGAAATGAAATGAAATGAAATGAAATGAAATAAAACGAAACGAAATGAAATAAAAGAATTTCGTATAACGGGATGTATCATGTAAATCACATAAGAACGTAAAACCTTTAAGAAAAATAGAATGGTCTCGTATGTTTCGTTCGTTTATCCTTTTGTTTTGTTTTTTGTTTTGTTTTCGTTTTCTTGTTTGTTTTTTTCTTTTCTTTCTGTTTTCTTTTTTTTTTTTTTTTTTTTTTTTTTTTTTTCATTTTATTCCTTTCCTTCTATCCACTGAAAATATGCTTTTCGTCTTCTTTTTTGTTTTCGTTTTTTTTTTTTTTTTATTTTTATACTGTCACACTCAAACGACGAGAAGAGAAAGAGAGATAGATGGATAGATGGACAGATAGATAGAAAGAGAGAGAGAGAGAGAGAGAGAGAGAGAGAGAGAGAGAGAGAGAGAGAGAGAGAGAGAGAGAGAGAGAGAGAAATAGAAAGAGACAGAGAAAGAGATCGTCGGAGGTAACGAGATGGAAATCGCGTTTTATATACAGAAAGCGGACAAACGGGAGTAACGTACGAGGAGAGAAAAATCGAAAAAGGCCGAGTGGTGCGCGGCAGCTTTTGCCTCTCGCGTACCGCGATTTGTCGGGGAGAACTTTTGCCGGGGCAAAAAACATTTATCTTTCGGCGCGCATGTTGAACATCCGCCATTACCGCGTGCAAATTAACTCAGCGGGTTCGTTCATCCTTTCACCCTTCTCTTTTTCTCACTCACTCACTCACTCACTCACTCACCCGCTTGCTCACTCATTCCCTCTCGATCTACTACTACTACTACTATTATTACTACTACTACTACTACTACTACTACTACTACTACTACTACTACTACTATACCTCAGTTCTCGTCAATATTACTCTACGATCGCTTTTTCACGTGTCACGTTCGAGTTTCCCAAACTTGTTTTAGTTGTTAACTTTCGAATAGGTCATTCTATACGAGGAACACATTTTCTTCGACTTTTCCGGATAATCCGTTCGTTCATTTTTCGAAAAGCTAGATAGAAAGAAAGAAAAATAATCACTGTCTCGTTTAATAAGTTATTAATTCGAACGAAACAAAGAAACAAACAAACAAACAAATAAACAAGCAAAGGGGGAGAAAAAAAAGAAAAGAAAGGAAGAATGACGAATCGATAATTTGGAATGTATAACGTTGCTCGTATACACACGTGTCATCGAGTAAACGACGACACATCTTTTCACGACGTATATCGACGACGCGTCTATCAATTTCGAATTGTTGCGCTGTAGCTTTGAGAAAGGATGGGTATACGAACGTACGAACGTTGCTCTCGTGAAAGAGACCCAGAGCTCTCGTTGGGGGTTGAAGGGGTAAACGCTATCAACAGATGGCGTTTTAATCGTAACACATAGAACGGGCCTTCGTCAGAAAGAGGAGAGGAGGAGAAGGACAGGCAGAAAGAAAAAAAAAACACAGAGAAAGAGAGAGAGAGAGAGAGAGAGAGAGAGAGACGAAACATCGGAGTGCGCGTCCGAGTAGAAAAACGGAGGAAAGTGAGCTAAAGAGTAAGCGAGTGAAAACGATAGATAAAGAGAATGAGAGAGAGAGAGAGAGATAGAGAGAGAGAGAGAGAGAGAGAGAAAGAGAGGAAGAGAGAGAAACGGATAGTAAATGATCGCCGATTAAAGTGTCCCCTTTTCTCTTTTCCTCTTCCAGTCTTCTCGGAATGGTCGAGAGCAGGCAGGCAGGCAGGCCAAGCGACTCGATTGACAAATGGTTTGCGAAATCTGCATTCGCTGCAAAGTATTCGCCTGCCAATTCGGTCGAAAGTCGAGCTCGTACGTAACAGCCATTTGTTCCTTGTCCGTTCAACCGAAACCGACGGAAGGTACAAAAATAAACAGCGTCTATCGATTTCTGTCCGGCATCTATACACGCTCGAGTAACGCGCGTGCCGAAGAAATTCTCTCGTTCGGCCACTGACAAATCTTTTAACTTCTTCCTAGTATCGATCCCATTGCAATATTTTCACTTTGACCTCTCTACGTAGCTTTTACTACTTTTACAATTCTATTATATTTCCTCAATCTCTCATTCATATATATCTTATTCGATATATAGAATGTAGTTATTTTATATTTTCACATTAGTCAAACGTGTTTGTCAAACAGATATCAATTGCGCGTCCATTATTATTTAATTTAATTAAATTATTATCGTTAATTGATTGATTTAAATAATGAAGAAGAAAGGGAAAAAGAGAGAAAAAAAAGGAAAAGAAGGAGAAAAAAAAAGGCCCAGAGATTCGGTTTTGATTTCTTTTTCCTCGTGTTTTTTTTTTTTTTATTTTTCTTCTTTTTGTTTTTTTTTTTTTCGTCTACTTTTTTTCCTTCTTTTTTTTCTTTTTTTTTTTTTTTTTTTTTTTTTTTTTTTTTTTTTTTCAATCTGCAACTCCGTAGTACAAGCATTCTCTGTTTTCGTACCAAATTTGACGATATTCGATGCTGTTATCGGAACTCGAATTACTTTATTACGGCCGTTTTCCGATGTATTTTATCGTGGCGCACTTACACAGTCTATATGGCATGGTAAAGTAATTCGATGGTTCCACGGGCATACGAGAGTATTCGTATTCGTCTATAAACGAAAGAGCGGGCATGGCAATACAAATGGCTACAACCAATAATTCGGTAAATTGCAGCTGTCAGCGATGGGGGGATATAAATTTTGCGTGTACATTCGTTTCAGTATCAGTCGAATTTCATTGTACCTCGATGTAGAACGGATTGTCGTTTCTATAGTGAAAATTACCTAGGGAGTAACTTTTTTGTTCTCTGTCATATCGCGCGAGTACGCAAATTTCACACGCCGAGAGATATAGGGAGGGGGCACGGCGGGGGGGGGGAGTGAGTGTGAGGGAGGCGGGTTACATACTTGTTCTCGAATAGCGAGTTTCGAGTTTCGAGTTTTCGAGTAGCAATCTCGGTACACACCGAGAGTACCTACTTATGGGGGGAAAACAAAAAAAGTGTCCCTTTATTCATGGTTATTACGTTTATAACGAATAATGATTTCAATACGTTGTAAAATAAGTTGTTTTTATTATTATACCTTGACTATGACGGCATATGTATATATATATTTTATTTGCAATGAATAATTTTTTTTTTTTTTTTTTTTTTTTTTTTTTAACTGCTTCATAAATGAATAATACGATACACGTAAAGTTCGTGTACCTTCGCAAAATTCGTTTAGACGTTCGATATATTTTGTCACGCACGTACGCGTTTTGTCCTCTTTCTTGCTGAAAGAGGAAACTTTAAACTAACTTTCGAAGAAATTTCGAGGGCGATCCTTATCGTTAATTACTCGAGAGTACGAAGGTGTTCTCTTTCTCTCTCTCTCTCTCTCTCTCTCTCTCTCTCTCTCTCTCTCTCGAGCGCAAGTTCGCGTTTGCCATTTTCTATTGGATATAAACTCTGAGACTCTTTGACAATTAAAATCATATTTCAAATAAGCTTTATGGAATAAAGTAATCTACTTCGTCGAGAGACCTATGCTTCGCGTGATTTTATTTCAAGGTTTTTCCAATGCGATGTAGAAAAAGCTTATCCGTCCAAGTCAGAATAAAGAAAGAAAGAACGAGAGGTAAATAGAGAGAAAGAGAGGGAAAAAAGAGAGAGAGAATACCTTGTAACGTCCAAAACGTTGGTATTTTTCTACCTTGATTAAACGTACACGACGGGTAGAGAGAGAAAAACATAGTTCGTGCTGCCAACTACACGTTAGTTAGGTATGCATGTATATTTAAAATTTGTCCGAATCGTCGGTGAAAGGTATATTTGAAAGATTTCGTCGATAATCATTCAGTTAGAGTTATCCAATAGCACCGAAGATATCGTAAGAGGTCGGTAACGTAAGACTATTCGATCTTTGTTCCCAATCGAGAGAAAAAGAGAGAGAGAAAGAGAAAGGAGAGTGAGAGAGAGAGAGAGAGAAACAGAGACAGAAAATTAAGAGAACAGCTATCGTGAGTGCAAAGATCATGCCCTGGCTCTTTCGAACTTTAATTACTCGACGAGAAAATAACAAGGCCTAGACGCGTGAGATTTGTTCTCTTTCTTGACCTTTCTCTTCCTCTCTCTCTCTCTCTCTCTCTCTCTCTCTCTATGTTTATCTTTATCTGGACCTCGCGTGTCGTTCCCATTCCATGAATTTTTCTGTCTATTTTTCTTTCTTCTTTTTCTCTCTCTCTCTCTCTCTCTCTCTCTCATTCTCTCTCTTCTTCTTTTTCTTTTTCTCCTTTTTTCTTTTTCTTTTTTTTTTTTTTTTTTTTTTTTTCTTTCACATCGACGAAGAAAAATTTTCTTTGATATACGACGAATCTCTAAGTTCGAAAATACACGATTTACAATTTAAATATATAATAACGTTTGTGAATTAACTTAAATAACGTTAAATCTATCATAGATCTTCGTCTTTCGTCGAAATCTAATTAATTAAGCACGCTGAGGTATGCGTGCCATCTGATAGGGCTCTGGAATACCAGAGCTCTGGTGGGATCGAACGCTAATTAGACGCTCGATACACACCCGAGAATCACTGGTTGGTTATTGGTCTTGGTCTCGCTTCGGCTGCATCGGATATGCCTGCAACGCTTGCATATTAAAGAACACGAACGTAGATTAACGCGAAAGGAACGAGCTCTTACGGTTAGAAAAGTGTAGAGTAGAAAGAAAGAAATGAAGAAAGAAAGGGGGGAAAAAAGAAGAAGGAGAGAAAAAAAAGAACGATTATCGTGTTGCTTTTCAAAGTAGCGGACTTTACTCTTGTAGATTAAACTTCTTTTCGTAAGTAGGTCATAAGAAAATATACATCGTTTATATATATATATAAAATATATATATGCACATATTTGTGCAATATATGCATGGATGTATGCATATATTATACACTTTTCGCGTACACCTCTATATCTTATATTAGCTTATTATATTACAACGTTATGAAAGGATTCAAACTTATATCGTAACTCGTAATGAACAAACTAAAATGGACATAGTCAAAACTTTGTCGACTTCGTTTTTTTTTTCCGTGCTCCCTAAAAAAAGGGAATAGAAGGGGAAGAGAAGTTTTGGTCGTCGAAGGATTGGGGGGAGATTGGGGAGGTGGTTGTTTTGAGATGGTAAACGTAAAAAGGGCGAAAAGTTAGCAATTTCCCTATTTTTCGCACGATCTTCGATGTTATTGCCGAAGGGAATTTCGCGTAACGTAACTCGAAAGCTCCTAGCTGCGTATGTTATGTATCTACGTATGTACACCTACCTACCTCGGTTCTCGCATTTCGCGAAAACGTTCGAGGGGCTTTTTAGTAAATTGACGAGGCAAACGTGGCGAACGATATCGACGAGAGAAAATACGGTTATACCCGACGATATTTTTTGCAATATTTCTGAAAGAGGTTGTCGTCGACGAGAAATGGGTAAAGACCGTAACGAATTTAAGAGAAGCGGAACTAGTCGTTTGTTTGAAATAAGAGAGAGAGAGAGAGAGAGAGAGAGAGAGAGAGAGAGAAGAGGGAGGGGAGGTAGGAGAGTGAGCAAACGAATGAACATGGAGAAACGAAACGAAATAGAAAAAATAAAAATAAAAAATACGATAAAGAAAGAAAAAGGGGAGATAGAGGGAGGAATAGGAAGGTTAGGGGGACAAAAAAATATAGCAACGAAGAAAAAGGATTCCTTGAACGAAACTCGTTTCGACTTTCGTAGGATCTCGTTGTGTAGATCAAATGCGCGAGATCTCTCGTCGTTTCACCTCGGCAATCCCGTGATGAGTTTCTACGGCTAATTTTCGGTGGAGTACCGTCGGTGGAGCGGGAAGATAGTTTTGTGGAGAGATCATCAATCGGCTGGTACCCAGCTATTCACAATCGAGATTTCCAATCAGTAGTATTAAAGCTTACTTGCCCTATTCTCTCTATGTTACGGTCTGCCCAACGATCCTCATGTATCGGGGATATTCATTACCAAATATTTGAGTTTATAATGGAAAATATATCTGTATCTATTCGAACGCCGATTTTGCTCGTATGTACGTACGTACGTATATTCGATCGATTGGAATTGATTCATTCGTCGATACTCTCTCTTTCTTTCTCTCTTTCTCTCTATCTATCTATCTATCTATCTATCTATCTATCTATCTCTGTTTCTCTCATTCATTCTTTTTATCTATTGCGCCCACGAATTATCGATTTTAACCTTCTGCAACAATTTCTGCGTATCGACGATTCGAGTCGCAGTTATGCGGTTTGCTTTGGTAAATATTTGCAAATGCGCCTATCATTTTATACGCTTTCAACTATAAAATGTAGTATATTCATTCGAGGAAACACCATTTTTAATATGTTGAAAATTTCGAATGTTAATGCTATTTGATATTGTTTATTTATTTGTTCATCGGAAAATGCTTTTATATATATATATATATATATATATATATATATAATAAATTATCGTTAAATTTTCCTCATCATGTCATCATAGATCGAGAATTTATCGTGATGGCAAGAGAGAGAGAGAGAGAGAGAGAAAGAGAGGATAGAGAAAAAAAAGAGAGACTTTTATATGTCAAATACTAGCAAATACGTAAATCCCATCGAACAGTTATTTATTCATATTCCTATTTTTCTTTCTTTCCTTCTTTCGTTTTGTAGAATCGACGTAGGTATAGAGTTATCTCAGTTTTCTCTCGAAGCGTTCGATCACACAATACGGAGTGGCGACCAACAGAAGGAGATGATATATATATATATATATATATATTTTCTACCTCTTTCTTTCTTCTACCGTTGTTCCCTCTCCACCATTCATGATTCTACACCTTCTTCATGTCCAGTAGCATCCCTCTATCGGTCCAAAACCCTCGAGTCTTCTATTCCTATCCATTTCCAATTCTTCGATCCACCTACGCCGTTTCTTGGCACTTTACTTTCACACACACACACACACACTCGCTCGCACACAAACACAAACATACATACACTCACTCACTTACATTATACTACATAGAGTAATACTCGTAGGACAATCTATGCTCTCTCACGATTACTTTCGATTCGGGTTTACGAGTTTAGTTTTTCCCACTTCTTCCGAGAATTTACGTTAATATCCTACTCGCCTACCCGAACTTCTTTCCATCGTGTTAAAAGTCCGAACAAACCTAGAGTTATCGAATCCAGCGAATTTACGTTTCTTTTCCCTTATGATCCGATGTTACTTTCGAGTCTCAAACTGGTTGGTAATAAACAAAAATATGGTTTGGGAAAAGAAGAGAGAAAGAGAGAGAGAGAGAGAGAGAGAGAGAGAAATAGGTGGTAAAAGGAAACGAACTTATTTTTCGAACCTTCAACCTTCGCGAAAGACTGCTACAAAAGTGAAGAGAGAGAGGAGGGGTAGCGATAAATTTGTAGTCACGCCTTATTCCATCCCTTCTCTTTCTCTTTCTCTTTCTGTCTCGTCGTTCTCGGCGTTCCTTCTAGTTTTTAACTTCCACAACTTTCTTATTTATGTGTGGCACGTATAGAGGTATGGATTTTGGCCGGTTTAACTTTTCGGCCTTAGCCTACCACAGACGTAAAAAAAAAAGGAAGGAGGAAGAAAAGAAAGTAAAAAAGAGAGAGAGAGAGAGAGAGAGAGAGAGAGAGAGAAAGTAGAAAGAAAATCTTGTTTGAATCGATCGATCATCAAAGGTTAAAAGGCTTTAAAGATAAAGAAAAACAAAAAAAGGAGAAAATAAAAAAGTAAAAGAAAGAAGATGACAATCCAATCGGCCTTATCGCGAAACGTCAAACTTATTCAATAACGAATCACATATAATAAAGAACATTTATTTCGCATTATCCATCTTATTCCATTATAGCCAATCGTTTTTTCGATCCTATTCGTATCTAATGATATATTATTTTCCTTTTCTTTCAGGTAAGCGATTTCCACCATGGACTTGACAGTTGTGGTTTAGTGTATGACGAGCAGCGATATGGGGTGTTCCCGTAGAAGGTAGGAACGATATGGGTAGAACACTTATTCGCGTGACAAATGTCGTCGGATACATCTTCGACGCGAGCTGCATCGGTTACTCGGTTACGATATGACAGATACGAATGTGACGTTTCTCATACGTGTTTTAGTATCGATACTGAGTCATATTATCCTTATCGTAGTATGCATATGTTAGTATTTTGCAATTTATTCGTATATACATACGTTGGTATATGTTTCGTACGTATGCATGCATGCAAGTATGTATATACGTACGTATGTATATATGTATGTATAATTACTAAATACGCCCAGAAATTTTTAATTAATCTTCCAATGAGAGAAAAAAAAAAAAGAAAAAGGGGAGTAGGAAAAGGAAAAAATTAACAAACAAAAAGTGCAATGCGTGCGTATGTTCATTGCGATAACAATAACGACGACGTCGTTGTTATAGCGATCGTTCAAGTCGATTAGAATGATGGATATTTAACACACTTTTCAAGAATCTCGCTTTATTTAAAGAACGACTAGAAAAAGAAATCCCATAGATTTGTACGTTTTTTTTTCGAGAGAGAGAGAGAGAGAGAGAAAGAGAAAAGATAGGTGGGGGAGGGGAAAGGAGAGTGGGGATAAGATTTTATCGGACTCAAATGATCCGAGATCTTTTAGGGAGGGAAAATTTGAAGATAGGAGAGTCGAGGAGTTATCGGATTGGGTGTTACTCCCGGATCCGATCTGATTTTCTTGACTTTCCTTTACTTTTTTATGAACGTGCTTTCAAGTTCGTCTAGATATGAGAATCCTGCTTGTTGGTGATAAGCTCGTCGCTTCGAAACGTATACACGTATCGTTGATCATTCATGTACGCACGTATATAGTATCGTGCGACCCGTCGAAAGTACCTAAGGGAGTAAGAGAGAGATAGAGATAGAGATAGGGAAACATAGTGATAAGGATATATACGAGGAGAGAGAGAGAGAGAGAGAGAGAGAGAGAAAGCAACAAGATCGAGAGGTATACAGAATGATACGGATATAGAGGAGTTGAGAGAAATAGAGAAAGCGAGAGAGCGAAAGAGACAGACAGACAGACAGACAGAGAGTACTGCTATTGCTTCTGAATTATTGAACAGTGCACTCTACCCTTACCTACCCCTCATCTTCATTCTCATCCTCCTTCTCCGCATATTCTGCCACCTATACCAGTTCAATCCTCGCGACATTATTGTCTTCCAGAGTAGTAGACTATCGGATTAAGAAACGTATCTCTACGTGCGGACGTGCGCGATCGAGTGAGTTCCGTCTCGTGCCCGACAATCGGATGATATTATCTCGATGTTGTTTCGAATAATTATCCGATAAATGGAAACTAACTTTGCGAACTCAAACACCGTTGCAACGGGACATAGTACTAGTAATAGTAATTTTCGAATACAATTGTATTGTCCGTCTTCTTCTTTTTTCATTTTCTTTTTTCTTTTTTTTTTTTTCTTCTCCTTTTTCTTTTTTATTATTCTTTATTATATCCCATGTCAAAGATGTTAATACAGTT
>NC_062188.1:17934646-17942146 GCF_912470025.1 Vespa velutina | reverse complement strand
TTTTTCTTTTTTATTATTTTCTTTTTATTTTTTCTTCTCCTTTTTCCTTTTTCTTTTGCTTCTTTCTTTTTCTTTTTTTTCTTTTCTCTTTTGTAAACGAAGAATTACATTTGAATCAATTGAATTCACTTGTCTGCATATCTACGTAATAAAAAGAAGAAAAAAAAGAAAAAAGAAAAAAAAAAGAAAAAAGAAATCAATGATGATATTTAAAAAAAGAAAAAAAGAAAAATAAAGTTTCTCGTTCCATTGGCAAAGGCCATGATTATCTATAAACATTCGTTCCTTATCTCCGAAGAAGGTGAGGAGGGAGGGTGGGGGGGGGGGGGTCAGGAAGAAAAGTTATGCGGGAATGAAAAAAAGAAAAAAAAGGAAAAAAAAAGAAAAAAGTAAAAGAAAGAAAACAGAAAACGAAAAAAAAAAAAAAAATATCTAAAAAGGAATTCGTAGCTGCTCGAGGTTTTCTCTCCTAATCCCCCCATTTCGTTCGAGCCATGATTTTTCCCATTTACCTACCTCGAAAACTTTCGGCTTTGCCCTTTTCGATGTAATAAATTTTCCGTTGAGAATTTTCCATCCGCACCTTAATCCTAATCGTTGTGCTACTTTCACGAAAGAGAAAGAGAGGGAGAGGAGAGGAGTAGAGAGTTCCGCCGTTCGCCATTCGAAATTCTTTTTTCTTTTTTTTCTTTTTTTTTTTTTGTTTTTTTTCCTTTTTTCTCCCCCTCAAGATCCCAGACTTTTTTGGGATCCTATGACATATCAAAAGTACGAATAAGCTATGACGGAGGGTTGGGGGAGGGGGCGCGTGCCGTAGAGATAGGACGTAAGCAATGTGTATCTTGCGTACGGGCATACTTTTACGAACGATGATTTTCTTTAACCTCTCCCCTCCCCCCTCTCTCTCTCTCTCTCTGTTATCAAGGTTGTATACTTTTTATCAGTATGACGTGAGATTAAGGTTAGACGTTCATGTCCTTTGTAAATGGTTACGAATTCGTCGTACATCTATGCTTAATATATAGTAGTTTACCTAAGTAAGTAACCTCTACCGTGGTTATGTAGAGATAGTGTGTGCCGGTGCCATCTTTGTCGTTGTCATATTCTTCGTAGTCTTTGCCATGCCTCGTATGCTTTAGAAAGGAAAACGAGTCCCTCTGAGTAACTTTCGGAATTTCGCTAAACTTTCATCTTAGTTAGTTTTACGCGAAGAGTGAAAGAGAGAAATAGAGAAAGAAGAAGAAGAAGAAGAAGAAGAAGAAGGAGGTGGAGGAGCAGGAAGATGGGGGAGGAGAAGCAGAAAGATGGGGGAGGAGGAGCAGGAAGATGGAGGAGGAGGAGGAATCTTTTTCGCATCCCCGACGTGTCGTCGTCGTAACCCCATCCCTCCTCACCTCTCCCACCTATTTCTCTCCCCCTTCTAGACATTGTCATCATTCTATTCCTCGACGTTTGTTTTCCAGATAGTAAGAGAACGCGTGCATCGGAGTAGCAATTTGTTAAAGGACGAGGCATTGCGCTCGCCGTCGCCACGCTCAAACGACGCTTGCCTCCGAGCGAATAGAAAGCCGATGAATAGAATGTATATTTGGGAACAAATACAATTTGAATGAATTAGCAATAAACTGGAAATGGGCGATCTAAGTTTACTTGACCCGAGGGTTGCTTCTCTTTCTCTTTCTCTTTCTCTCTCTTTCCCTCACTCGCCTGCTCGCTTTCCCTTTCTCTTTCTCAATCGTAACGTTTCTCCTTCCAACTCTAAACCTTCATCCTTCCCCTTCTTTCCCTTGGTTCTTCTTCGCCTCGTCCGTTCTAAACGATATTTTTGGATGGGAATTCCACCACAGCAGAGGGAAACATCGTACTTTGAGTGGTTTTCTTCGAACACCCCTACATCTCTCTCTCTCTCTCTCTCTCTCTCTCTCGTTCTCGCTCTTTCTCCTTCCTCTTGTATTCTCCTTCCTTTCCGAGGTTTCGAGCGCTCAGTAAACAAGTAGGTACACCGTGCCTTGCAACATCGTCGATACCTACTTTCCTTACAACCACCCACCTGTGTCTACCCTGAGATTCTCTTAGCATGTCCTCGAGCTTATACTTCTCCTTCTCCTTCTCCTTCTCCTTCTCTCATTCTCTCTCTCTCTTACACACACACACACACACACACACGCACGTACATACACACCGCCAAAAGGCATGTATATTTATCAACTTGGGAGACGTAAGTTCCTTACTTCCTTTATACCTTCCTTCGTTTTCATTTTTTTTCTTTACTTACAATTATTACGACGACATAGTAAAATACCTCTTCGATACTATAAATAAAGTTTTACGAACACCTCTTTTTATAATGGTCTAAAACGATGTCAATGGTTTTAATGATAATAATAATAACATTAATAATAATAATAATAATAATAATAATAATAATAATAATAATAGTAATAGCAATTGTCAAAAATCAACACGTAACAGACGAAAAATTTTTCTAATGAATTATTTAAAAGGGTAAAAGGAGATTCGATTTAAAGATACAATTTCATGACTTGACTCGTCTCGAATACGACTCGAATCCAACTCCGGTGTATCGCGGTTTTCGCGGAAGTGCAATAAGTTTCCGGTTAATCTTATAATTCCTTGGAAGAGATTCGCGGACGTTTCTGCATTATTCTCCGTGAAAGATTCGTAATGCGTAGCTGTTCTCCTTTCTCAAGGTTCTCTACCATTGCCCCTCCCCCCTCTCACCCCATCCCGCCCCCCTTCTCTGCACCTTAGACAGTTCTGGCCATGAATAATGCACCGGTTTCATGGGATAAAATCCCAACCCGCCACATACTTTCAGTTAATCCGACAGTTCTGAGTAGTTTTCAAATAGTTCCCGCGGACGTAAGTCAAGGCGAACTCAATCTTCGCATTATCTACCTATCTGCCTACCTACCTACCTACCTATCTATCTACCTTACCAACCTACCTACCTATCCTTCTTGATTTCTCGACTTTTTCGTACCTTTCTACGCTTCTCCATGATTTTAATATCATAGTTACCAAGATATCCTGTCACGGGACAATAAATCTCGAATATAGATACGTGTGTACGTATGTACGTATATACGATAACTAAATAAGATAGAAATATTTAATGGAGCCGACGAAGTACGTAGGATATTTAAGATTGATTTATTTATTTATTTCTTTTTAACAACGTTAAACGTTATTGTATTGTAACGTTTTCATCGTATCTTAGAATTAGACAAGTTTATTATGAAGGTCGATCGTAAAGTTGCTTTAGAGATATAATACGAGATTGTATACAAATTACGAAATTCGACGCGATTATCTTATAAATATATGAACGAACGAACGAACGAACGAACGAACGAACGAACGAACGAACGAACGAACGAATGAACGTATGAACGAATGAATGAACGAACGATCGTTCTCGATAATTGCTTTATATTAACGTTGGAAATTCCACGAGCGTTACATTAACCGAACCGTTTCATTATCGAAATTAGTAGCATCGATGAATATCGGAGACCACGACTCGTATCTCTCTCTCTCTCTCTCTCTCTCTCTCTCTCTCTCTCTCTCTCTCTCTCTCTTCTCGGGGTTAATACAAAAGCGCATAATATCCGAGATGACCGGCATTGACCTCTTTCGGGGGAGGGTTCATAAAGCCGTTAACGGCCGTATCTGACGATAATTACGTGCCATTGTGAAACGTCATAAATTTCCCATGAAATTTGCCATTTGCGCCTGACCTTATCTCTCGAAGCGAAATATATGCTCTCATACGTTCGTACGATTCTTCGTTTCTCCTCCCCCCCCTCCCACCTCTCTCTCTCTCTCTCTCTCTCTCTCTCTCTCTTTCTGTGTATGCGTGTGTGTCTGTGTATCTCTGTGTCCCTCTCGTTACTTCTCGCACGTGCGACAGTAGCTAGTATTTAAACCGCGCGCGGTAAGCCTCGAGGGTAATTAGACCGCACCGTGAACGAAGCTGGATGGGAAATGGAGATATCGAACAATACGATGATCACGCCCTGCATCGTCTACGTCACGTTCGTCAGTTCTTTCCAATCTCTATTTCTTTCCTTCTCTCTCTCTTCCTCTCCCGTCCTTTCTCTCTCTCTCTCTCTCTCTCTCTCTCTCTCTCTCTCTCTCTCTCTCTCTTCGTTCTCTGTTTTGTATCGTTGTTGTCGCTCGAAAATACGATATCGAAGTACATACGTATCAGATATGTACCTATATATATATATATATATATATATATATATATATATATCTCCTGTGCGTTTCTCCTTCTTTTCACCTTCCCATTGTCATATTCGTCGAATCGATATGAAACGAAACGTTCGTATTCCGTTTCAAAATAACACACCCGGGCGCGTCTTTCTTATTCGATGCTTAAAAGATTCGTATACTTTTCGAAGTAATAAGTATATTCCGATTTGCAACTATTACGTATTCTCACTTCTTTACAAGCATCATCAACATCATCATTATCACTCGTCTCATGACTCTTTCATCTCATTCTCTCTCTCTCTCTCTCTACTTCTATCCGTATTTCTTATTTTCTCTTTCTCTTTTTACTACTCCTCTTACCACGTCTATCAAGTAAATAAATTTTGACGGCGTCGTCGTACACAAGGGCGACGTTCTACGTCTCATTAAAGCATAAGGATCTTGTATATAATATGTATTTCCGATAATATCGAATATTTGACATAGACTCAATAATAATTTTCTCGATAATGTACTTACACGGGTTTTAGAAGAAAAAGAAGAAGAGGAAGAAGAATAAGAAGAAGAAGAAGAAGAAGAGATACATACTTTCTCAACTTTTGCATAGAACGATATGTTCTCTAATGCCAATGATAAGAAAAGCTATACGATATAGATATCATCGTGATTCCATTTATAACAAGGATTCCGTTTCAAAATCGGAAGAGATTTTCTCCTGTCCGGTTCGATAAGAGTCCGTATAAAATAACGAAAGAATCACATGGGCCAAAGAAAATCGATTCGGACGAGAGGATCTTCTCGAACGAGAAGAAGAAGAAACGAACGTCGAAGGACTTCCATCCTTTTTTTTTTTTTTTTTTTTTCGATCGAAGTCTTCGTTCGTTCCTTCGTTCAAAGTTCGGGCACTTTGACTCCCTAGAGATTTTCTTCTGTTACGATGTAATTAAGAGAAAGTAAAGGAAGTGGAAGGGCGTTAAGGAAAAGTAGAAACGGGGCGCGATCTACCGAAAAGAAGGAGAAATTGAAGGTATTAAGGCTGAGAAAATATGTCTTCCCATGGACTCAACGATATCGTGCCATCCATTTAGCCTCTATAGAACCTTTTGAGAGAGTTAGAAATGTAGAGAGAGAGGGAGAGAGAAATAGAGTGAGAGTACTCGTATACAACCCCACTGGCAATATTGTGTTTTCTTGCGGTTCTCTGTACCCTATGCGGGTAATCACGACTAACTCTCTCTCTCTCTCTCTCTCTTTTTCTCTCTTTCTTTCCCTCTTACGTTGTCTCTCTCTCTCTCTGTCTCTCTCTCTCTCTCTTCCTCTCTCTTTCATCTTTCTATCTATCTATCATCTTTCTCATGGTCTTAAGGTCGACGAAGAAGTTGACGATCGAAAGGTTCGATCGACTCTGACGGCTTTCGACGTACTCCTTGATACGGGTAGAAGTTGCGGTTTTCAAGCCCTTCGAGAATACGATTCCATTGCGTTTGTCGAGTGAAGCGAACTTTGACCGGTCATGCGTCGCCTATAAAGCGAGTAGAATACTTGAAGACTCTCGACGACGATTTTCTGTATTCTCTCTATATCTATCTATCCTTTCTATCCCCCCCCCACCTCCGCCCTTCCTCCCCTATCCACCCACTCACCCTCCCCGCCCTATATTCTGTCTCTATATATCTATCCTTTTTCTTTTCACAGTCCGAAGGGAAATGGCACGCTATGCGGTTTATTTTAGTTCTTCGCGCTCCAACGAGCCGGTTACTGGCTGCTGCTTAACCAGCACAGACGTTTTATACTCTGGCCTTTCGGTTATATTGCTCTGGACTATATATTTTCAATGACTCTTCTTCGTTTAAAGCTAAGCAAAATGTTAGGAGAGAAGAAATTAAAAAAATTAAAAACTTTTTTCTCCTTACTGTTCCATTACTCATTTTTCCCTTTTTTTTTTCTTTCTTTCTTTTTTTTTTTTTTTTTTTTTTTTTTTTTTTTTTTTTTTTTTTTTTTTTTTAGTTTCGTTCTCCGTCTTTCAATTCCTACGATGTGATAGAAACGAAAACTCTTCCCGCGGCAAGCGCATGCACGTGTGTTGGCACGCACACACGATCGTACAAGAAAAGTTTCTTCTACGATGACAAACATACTTTAACTGACAAATCGTCGGAAGATCTTATAGCTTAAAGAATATTTCATGCCGTTGTTAAAACGTTTCCAAGATACACACGACACATTTTTACAGTAGATTCTCTCTCTCTCTCTTTTTCTCTAGGATAGATAACGACGACGACGTTGGGAATATTTCTAGCATCTCGTATTTCGAATCTTTTTGCCAAGTAAAGTATACGCTTTGCTTGTTTTCTAAGAGCTTGACGCTCACCATAAGCGTGTCAAGCGCGAGAAACGCGTTTTACGAAAGAAGGAGAGTAGGAAAACTTGCTGCTTCTTCTACCTTACCATCATCCCTTTTTTACTTTTTACATAGTCCCCTACGTAGATAATATTTTCCACCCTTTATCGTAAGTCTTTCCTTTTTATTTTTTTGTTTGTTTGTTTGTTTGTTTTTTCTCTGTGTTTTGTTTCGTTTTTTCTTTTCTTTTTTTTTTTTTTCTTTTTTTTTTTTTTTTCTTTTTTTCATTCGCGCGTACCTTTGCTCGCGAATTCTCACCATCCTCGAAACATGTACGGCAATATTTTTACGACGTTTTTTATCGCCCCGTGATCGATGGGCTTTGCGTTACGCGTGTGAAAGTGGAGGGGGTCCGTCGGACTGGACGGTGTAATTAATTCTCACGAGAGATACCTTTATCGGTTCTGTGGAACAAAATACTACCTACATACCTAACAAACAAAAGCGTGTTACTCCCTCGAAGCTGTAAACCTTTCATGTAATCCCATATCTTTGAGTGTATCTCTTCGATAACTAAATGCAACGTTATTTCTTCCTTCCTTTCTTTCTTTCTTTCTTTCTTTCTTTCTTTCTCTCTCTCACTCTTCTCTCTCCTTCTCTCTATTTTTCTTTTTTTATTTGCGTTATCGTCTATTTTTACTTATATCTGTATAACCAAGCCTACGCAACGAATAATGAAGTCTCTCGTGTATGAGAAGAATCACAAGCTAAATAAAAAGATGTGGGAGAAGAGGTGGACGGAGGAGGGTGAAAACGAGTACCTTTAAAATGATGCGTCGTCATTTTATTGACGGTCCGGTTATTTCCAGTCATCTTGTGCTATAAGCAGTGCCGAGTAGAAGATTCGCTTGGTGGCA
>NC_062188.1:17914646-17927146 GCF_912470025.1 Vespa velutina | reverse complement strand
TTGACCTTCCAATTGTTGAATTTTAATTGAACTATAATTACCTACCTACTGTGGACGTCGTCGGAGTTTTGCGTCCAGAAATAGTGAATGGCGATAAGCGACATGAAATTCGTAATGGAATACGTGTCGTCAACAGGAAACAGCGGTGAGGAAAGTGGTAGAGCGTCGTGATTTCCTCGGAGATTATGCCTCTCGGTGTCTATTGGAATATTGTTCCAAGGATGTCGTGTACGACGTAGAAAATTATCTACGTGACAAAAGTAGAAAGTCTTTGTGGATGGTAGAAATATCGATCGATTGGAAAATTCTTCGGAATGATTTTTTTTTTTCTCTTTATCTAATCGTGCCTTCTAATCGTGTCGGGGATTTGTTTGTAAGTAAATTATACGGATTATTTTTGAAGTTAAGCTTTTATCTTTTCTTTCTTTTTTTTTTCTTTTTCTCTCTCTCTCTCTCTCTCTCTCTCTCCCTCTCTCCACATATTCGTACAAGAACACGTGGAAATATTATTCGAACGAGGATGGAACGGAAGAAGATGAGAAATGAAAGGGGAGGGAAAAAAAGAACATAAAGAAAATAAAAGAAAGAGATAGATAGATAGATAGATAGATAGATAGGTAGAAGAGGAAAGGCGTTCGATAAACAAAGAGACAAAGAAGAACGACCGAGAGACGGCGTACGTACATAGCTACGTAGTACGTACGAGTCGATTGACAAAACGAGTGCCTGCTGGAGAAAAGAGAAATAGAAAGAGAAAGAGAAAGAGAGAGGAACGAATGAGTGAGTGAAAACGGGAAAAGGGAAGGTGAAGGGAAAACGGAAGAGGGACCGCGAGAGGGTAGTCCGAGGAATGAGAGGAGCGCGTTATCGAGAGTACCCGGTATTGGCAGACCGTTTTCCAGCAAATAATTGGAAATGCAAACGGAACGGTCCGCCCTGTGATAGTTCGATAATTGAGTCTCTTATCAGTGTTTGAATGGTTTCTCTCTCTTCCTCTCCCTCTCCCCTCTTCCCTCTCTCTCTCTCTCTCTCTCTCTCTCTCTCTCGTTCGTTTGTTCGTTCGTTCTCGTTACACCCTCTCAGCATAGCACACATAAGCACCTTCGTCGCTCACGCGTCGCCTCGTCGAGAGGGCATGGTGGTCCCGTTGGCAGCTCTAACATACGCGTTTCTCTACGAGAGGGATAGTAATAGTCCTGCAAGTCACACGATACGTAGAATCACACTGATTGGAGTATATCTATGTGTTCTTGAATCACCAAGTGAAATATTTGCAAACGCAAGCACCCGAGCCTGTGCTGTTGCCAGGCAGATAAAATGCCTCTTTGTTACTTCCTTATTCTAAGAGCGAATCGAGCGATATCAAGGCAAATATCTCCATCCGCCGATCGCCAATTAGAATCTAATTAGATTCGCGAGGTTTCACTTTAACGCACCGGCTAGTTTTGCAACGAACCGAGCAACGATCTTTCTTCTCCGAAAATGTATTCGAATGAAGCCCATACGCTCTCTCTCATTCTCTTTCTCTCTCTCTCTCTCTCTCTCTCTTTCTCTCTCTCTCTCTTTTCTCGTATTTTTCAATTTCACGAGCCACTCTTTTCGCATGGACCGCCAGAAGAAATTTTAATTACGAGCTTTTACCTAAGTACCTACCTACCTACCTACCTACCTTTCCAGTTACGAGACGACGTTACTTTCTTCTCATCCTCTACTTTTTCCTTTTCGAATCTTCATAAATGCACGAGGTGTATGCGCGAAAAAGAGAGAGAAAGAGAGAGAGAGAGAGAAGGGAGAGGAAAGAGAGGGTGCGAGCTAATAAAACTACGCGAGCTGTTTTGCCTTTCCAATTCCGCGCGAGGCGAGTTAGATTTTTTCCTTAAATTTAAATATACCTGGGTAAAATAGAAAAAAAAAAAAAAGAAGAAAATAAAAGAAAAAAAAAAAAAGAAAAAAGAACGGAAAAAGAAGAAAAAGGAAAAGAAGAAAGAAAAAACAAATAAAATAGAAAACACGCCGTCGACGGAAGCGACCAGTTCAAAAAGGCTAATATCATAAATAGCTCCGCTCTCTCGTTTTCGGACGCAAACGCAAAACCAAATAATTTAAATTGTAATCCGAAAAACCTGTATAAGGTTTATGTGGCGTTGGACGCGGATACTTTAAAGTTTTTACGAAAAGCTGCTAGCTGAGGGGTCGTGGGGAGGGGCAGGGGGAAAGGAGGCCGTAAAAAGCAACGATCTGTCCCATTGAAATATTCAACGCACGGCGAAATGAAAGGAAAATGAAGATGGAAGATATAAGAGAGAGAGAGAGAGAGAGAAAGAATGAGAGAGAGAGAGAGAGAGATTGAGAGGGAGAAAATTAATAGAATGCGTCATGCGTTTGTCACTAATTCATAGAATATATATATATATATATATATATATATATATATATATATATATATAATACACGTGTTAACCGATAAACGTCTTTTAATAAAAAAAACATCTTTATGATATATTTTAAACAACTATCGAAGTAGGTAATGTCGAAAATAAATCTGTTAACAAATGGTATAGCTATTTAATTGCATGGGATCTTTTGAGAGCGAGAGAGAGAGAGAGAGAGAGAGAGAGAGAGAGAGAGAGAGATAGAGCGAGATGGATGGTTAGATAGATAGATGCATAGATAGATAGAGTGTGTGAGAGAGAGAGAGAGAGAATGAGAGGTAGATAGATAGATAGGCGAAGAGACGGTATGACACTCGGAGGTGCAAAGGGGTTAAAGTGCATTCGTTACGGCCGTTGGGCGTGACACACGGCCGACGTGCAGCAGGCTGATACACGGGTGTGAACGTAACTCGACGCTTTAGAGGCGGATTTCTGTGGAGAAACTCGTGAAAATCGTTGGTTTCGCGCGAGGATCGCATCGAGTGCGTGGATCCGTATCTATATAGATATGTGCGACTCGAATACGTCCGTTCATTCGTTCACTCGTTCACTCGTTCACTCGTTCGTTCGTTCGTTCGTTCGTTCGTTCGTTCGTTCGTTCGTTCGTTCGTTCGTTCGTTCGTTCGTCGTTGCTCGGGCTATTGATGTCTCTACGTAGGCACAACGCGTACGTTCATTCTCTCTCTCTCTTTCTCTCTCTCTCTCTCTCTCTCTCTCTCTCTCTAACTCTCTTTATCGCTCTTTCGCTTTCTATCCAATTCTCTATAGTGTTCTGTCTCTGCGAATTGCGGAAAAGAGGGCATTATATGTGCGTATGTAACAGAAGCAACAGCAACAGCAATAGCAGCAACAGCAACAGCAGCAGTAGCAAGCAGCAGCAGTCTCGAACCGTCCGGTGTGGCGTCATAAACAGCAGCGTGGCGGCAATTACGCAAAGGGCCGACCACGATGTTTTGCCGTGCCAGAACCGAAATTATCTCCAACCTGTGCTTCCGATTCCGATTTAGCAGCCGAAATTTCGGATAATTTTCGCTTGCACCAACCCGATCCCATGCGAGCGACCGATCGACCGACCGACCGACCGACCGACCGACCGACCAATCGACCGATCGACTGACCGATCAACGAACTGATCGAACCGAACCGACCGCTCATTCTCTGTAAGCATGCAAAAACGAAAGTTCGCTAATAAGCTCTCACCACCAAAGATGTTTCCACGAATTTTCGGCTCGTAAATTTCAACGAATATATTATATCACGAGATAACGTGGATTAGTTAGGTTAGATAGGCAGATAGGTGGGAGGGGAGGGGGGCGTAGATACACATTAATGCGAGTGTGAATATTTGAAAATAAACCCTGGTAATATCCGGTTATTACGACATTTTTACTCCCTACCTTCCCACCTTCTCTCGCTCGCTCGCTCCTCCCCGCCCCTTGAAATTCTCGCGATAACCCGATTAAATTCGAGTTTATCAACTTTCTTCGTAACGGGCTCTATAACGTCCCATCCAACGATATTTTTCCTACCTCACGCCCTTTCGAAAATCGACTCAGGTTAATCGAATTCGTTTCGGATATCGATGAGCGGCGACGTAAACGGGTAGATCGTGCGTCGAACGAAGTTAGTCTACTTTGCCCCTCGAGCTCATTTTTTTTCTCTTCTTTCTTTTTCTTTTTCTTTTTTTTTTTTCTTTTTCTTTGCTTTTTCCTCTTTGCTTTTTCCCCTTTCCCTCTTCTTCTTTCATCCATTCCTCTTTTCATTTTTTTTATTTTTTATTTTTCTTTTCTCTCTCTTTTTTCTCTCTTCATTTTCACTTTTTCCAAATATAGTCGGACGAACGTAAAACAACAACAAAAATAAAACAGAAAAAGAAAGAAAAAAAGAAAGAAAGAAAGAGAGAGAGAGAGAGAGAGAAAAAAAAAAGAAGAAAAATAAATTCATTTCGGATGAACGAACTCGCGCGCGCGCGCGCGCATGATGCGCTGAGCTTCTCTTGAGCGCGCGTAACGCCGGAAAATATAGTGTTGGCAATTATAGCGACGTGAATTTTACTCCGAGCGCATTAATCTCACCCCGCGGAAACAATGGACGAGCATCGCGGAATAATAAAGTGTCCCTCCGCGTTCTCGCGCCACGCGTATAACGCAATTTGCTGGAACGCGAGAGAACGGGACGGTGGTGAAGGGAGGAAGATAGGGTGGATGGGAGAGAGGAGGAAGCGGGAAAGGGAGAGGGAGCTGGCTTTTGGAGCTGTGACTATAGCGGAAATTAATTTTATATCGGTCAGTCGTTAAGTCAGCAAATAAACGAGTTGCTGCAAGACTTATCTACCTCATTACATAAAAACTTCTAGCATGGTCGGCTAATTTCGAAAAATACGAGATACGTAAACCCTCCTCCACGTCATCCTCCTTCTTTTTTTTCTTTTACCTCCTCTTTCTCCTTCTCTTCTATCCTGTTGGAGGGTGACCTCGTATGAGAGGGTGAGAAGAGGTTTAGAAGAACTAACACAGAAGGAGGTCGTGAAAAAAGGGAGGGATGGCTTAATCAAATTCAAAATTAAACTTTGGAGCTTCGTAAGTCGTTTCTCGCGAATGTTTGTCGGGGAGCGATTTTAATTTCCTTAAGTACTGCAATCCCCATCGCCTTGGTGTCTCTCTCATTCTCTCTTTCTTAATATCTCTATCTCCATTTTGTCCTATACCATTCCATTCTATTTTATTCTATTCTGTTCCGTTTCATTCCGTTCCGTTCCGTTCCATTCTTATTTGTAATTCGTTCGTTGTACCTGTGCGAACATCTACATTGATATTATATATACATATACATATATATATATCGAATTTGTAACAATCGAAAAGTAACATGAGATTTCGTCGATTTGCATCACAAAAGGTAGAACCTTTCGTACGATATTTTCGTACGTATCTCGTGAAATTGTCGACCATTTAGAAGTTCCGTATGGATTCGAGTTGATTAAATTCTTTTCGTCATTTCGAACATTCCGATTTCTCTTGCTTTACCTTATTTTCTTCTTCTTCTTCTTCTTCTTCTTCCTTTTTTTTCTCCTCTTTCTCTCTTTCTATCTATCTATCTATCTATCTATCTTTCGATTCGAACAAGAAAGAAAACGATAAATTATAAATGTTATCGAACGATTCCGATATTGCATTTTTCTTATTTCGAAGGGAAAACTGTTGAACGAAATGTTGTTTTTACTTAAGTACGAAAGAAAAGAGATTTCCGGTGTGGCAATCGGAAAGAATTCAAAGTTCGAACGGTGTTAGGAGCGCGTAAAAGAAGAAGAAGAAGAAGAAGAAGAAGAAGAAGAAAAAGAAGAAGAAGATTCTTCGTGCTTGACAGAAGTCCGGATGACAAATGAGATTCGTACTTGGTTGAAAGCAGCTCTCGAGTGTCGGCGTTATCCTGTATACGCGTGACGGCTGGTTCGCACCGAGTTCCCTTAGGAGATTTCGAGTGTATACCTTTGTGAACATTAAACGAAATTTATAGCTTGAAAAAAGAATCGAATAGAGGAATCGAATGGAAAGAATTTTAACGATATTCTTTCTCTCCTTTTTCTCTCTTTCTCTCTCTCTCTCTCTCTGGATATTTTTCATGCGTTTGCCAAAGAATTCGAGGTAATAAATTCGAAGACGATCTATCCGTGAATGTCTAATGATCGTATGGAATATCTTTGTTCGTGAATATCGTAAATTCAATTCGTATTCGTGTTACATTCTTTTTGGAAAAATCTCTTCGATGTAAAATTTGTAGCGAACGCGAAGAAGAATTGAGTTTTCTCGAGCACTTTCGTGTGTTGCTCGAATTGCGACCGACATTTCGAATCTCCTAACTCCGATCGGATTTTTCTCGGTGATTTTGAGCAACGCTATACCTACCTGTGCACATCGCGGCGAAGGGAGAGGAGAGGAGGGGGATGGAAGAGAGGTAGGATGAGTTGGAAGGAACGAGGGGAATGAGAATGGCGGAGGATATATCTCCTGTTACTCTGGCGGATACTCCCGAGAATTTGACAATACGCGATAGCTCGAACCCATCCGACGGTAGTTTACGATAGAAATCTGGCTTGCGAATCGGACATTGCTTTGACGAACTCGGAGAGTATAAAAGAGAAAGAGAGAGAGAGAGAGAGAGAGAGAGAGAGAGAGAGAGAGAGAGAGAGAGAGAGAGAGAGAGAGAGTAAAAAATGGAGAAAAAGTAGTTTGGCTCTCAATTTTCGTTGGTTTTAGTTGTCGGCGTAGTCGAAATGGAAAGAACGAAAAAAAGAAAGATAAATAAAAGAACAACAAAAAAGAAAAAGGAAAAGAGAAAGAAGAAAGAGGGCAAAAGGGAAAGGAAGAAAATAAAAGAAAAGTAAAAAGTAAAAAAAAAAAAAAAAAAAAAAAAAAAAAAAAAAATAAAAAGAAGAAGAAAAACAAGAATGAACAAACAAACGAACCAAAAATTGCGTTCTGGGTTCGTATGGAGTGACGTAAAAAGTTGCGAGCTATGATAATTAAGCAATTCGCTCGACGTTATAATGAGAACAATTTGCTTGAGAAATACATACTTGAGAGGAGGGTGGGGGAGATGAAGTTGAGGATGGAGTTGGGAGGAAATAGATGGAGGAATAGCGAACTACGTACGATAGTCCACCGTACATATCGTTGTCATTGCTCGATGCGTTCCTATTCTCTCTTTCTCTAACACATAGATACAGTAGTTGGTATATATATATATATATATATATATATATATATATATACTACCTTTTACGTACATACATACGTATGCTACCACCGGAGAGGAATTAACGAAATTCCATTTACCGTACTGTTCACGATAAACCGACACAGGGAACACACATAGCCAGCCTCCGCTGGCCGCGATGTAGGCGAAGCCGTGCGACTTCTATTTGCCGGTGAACGTAGTTATTACGGTGTTATTTCACCCCTACCATCGGCATTGTGCTATTAAATTCCCATATTGTCACGCGTTACGGCTCTGAGAACTGCAGTTGCCAGCAGAAAAGCGTGCCTCGTCTCGACGGCCCATTCTCAACACCCTCCCCGCCCCCCCCCCTGCTTTCCTTACCCTTCGTTCCCTACATTTTACCTTGGTCCCTAGATTCCAAACCTTCTCTTCTCTTTTTCTCTCTTTCTCTCTCTCTCTCTCTCTCTCTCTCTCTCTCGTTCTTCCTCTTTCTCCATATCCGTCGATACTGCGGTTTTTATCGATATATCCCGCGTATTCCCTTCCGTCGATCGGCTCAAAACGAAAAAGTCTAACCTTTATGTAACTACCTACCCACCAAATGAGAACGTTCTACCACGAATACCGATTCGCTTTTATGCACATTTCTTATCGATATTACACACGTATATCGAAGTATTAATAGTTGGATTTTTCTAAAGTATATCCAGTAGTACTTGATAATTGAATTATTCGAATAATGAGTGATCTTTCTTCTTTTCCTTTTTTTTTTTTTTTTTTTTTTTTTTACGTTACGAACACGATCGATGATTAAAAGTCTTGTTAAAAATTTCACGTTCGAGGGGAAAAAAAAAAAAAAAGAAAAAAAGAAACATATAAATATTTATGTCGTACGGTATAAATTAATTGAACCATGTCACGTACCAACGTCGTCTCGTAATTATATATCCTACGAAATAAATATAATAGAAATTTCCATTACAATTACAAATAATAATTATTTTCTTTCGTTAAACGAGTTTACTCGAAATCATCGTGCATTGATTGTAAACACCGATTACGTAGGAAGTTGTTCGCTATGTACCAAGTTTGGTGCATCGGTGAAAACCCTTGTTTGATAAGCCCTCTTTCGTGATCAGATTTATCCTACACACTACAAAGTCCTCGATGGTAGACGCTCGATCGAAGAAGCTAAGTTGAGTGAGATGAGTAAGAGGGAGTCGGTAGCATCTATAAGGGATGTTAACCCCTCTCGAATTAATTGCATTGTAACGAGAACGACGAATAAACAACGAATGCGTAATAACACGCAAGATATTTTTTTCAATTTTATCCAAATAATTTGTTTGATTTTTAACGATCTCGTCCTTTGATGATACCAAATCGCGATAACAAGTAGAAATATATTTTTTCTTCTTCTTTTTTTTTTTGTGTTCCTTTTCTGTTCTCCTTCTTCGTTTTTATCTTTGAAAGCTTATTAATTCGTAAATGGGAGGATACTACGTTTGTAAAAGGATAGAAAAATGATAGTCGACGCCAAGGGAACGAAGTAACTTTTGAAAATACACTTTTTAATCGTTCCATCGATCTTGTCGTATTCGTTTCGCTTTAAAAGCCAAAAGAGAGAGAGAGAGAGAGACCGAATACGATCGTTCTCTCGAGATACTGCGGAAATGACGCGACTTTGATATTTACATCGACGCCAGAAATCGCATTTGTGTCTAGACTGTTTTGAAACTAACACAAAGGATATGTCCCTCTTTCTTTCTCTCTCTCTCTCTCTCTCTCTCTCTCTCTCTCTCTCTCTCTCTTTCGCTCTCTTTATTTCTCTCGCGTTAGGAATGAAAAAGCTTTTTTCTTCCAAAGTAATTTTTCATCTCGATGTGCTTGAGTCGTTAATTATCGAACGAGAATGGGAATCGAAAACAAATTTTGAGAATAACGTTAAACTCTAACCAGCGAATTTATAAATCAATCAAGTATACACCTCTTCTTCTATCTGTCTCTTTCTTTCATTTCTCATCTTCTTTTTTTCTTTTTCTTTCTCATTCTCCTCTACCTTTTCCTTTTTTTTCTTCTATCTATCGGTTATCATGTTATCACGCGTTCATAGATAAATCAGAGATTCTGATTCGTTGAGTAGAGTAGTCCTCGGTGATTACAGCGCTTAACGGAGCGATTCGTTTGTTAGGTGTACAGGGTAAACCTCGTCCTGCTTTGTTGGTGTCGAAGAGTACACCGAATGGAGATAGAGAGTGTACTTCCCATCGAATGATGAAACGACAGACAGGTAGGAGATAGCTAGGTATATCTAAACGTTCTCTCTCTCTCTCTCTCTCTCTCTCTCTCTCTCATTCTCTCATTCATTCTCTCATTCGCTCATTCTCCCCCCTCTCTCTTTATCTCTCTCTCTCTCCATAGTCGGCTCTAACATCCTGTTTTGTTTCGAGTACCAATTCGATTACCTATGTATGTATGTATGTACTCTACTTGTGGAAATGTCGGCCGACCGTTTCGCTGGCTCTAATTAGCCTGATCGTCTTAACGTTCAATCGGTGAACAACGGGATTCGCTGTTGGTTGCTTTTGTCCTTGGCTACGTAACGGGAATAAGCGAATTCCCATTAATATAATACATACATAATATATATATATATATGTATATATATATATATGTATATATATATATATATATATATTATAATTGATTATTCAATGTCAAAGGTAAGAGAGGACAATACGGACTGAACGCGTGTTGCTTTATCCTAATATCAATGGAAAGGGTCAAGGAGTGGGGGGGGGGGAGGGTGGTTAATATTATTACGTCATCGATCGAACGATCGAATCAAATGGTATTAAAGCGTTACATTAATTCATATCGCATCGATTATTGTTATAATGTTGTTTCGACGAATACAAGCGAGAACGATCCTTTCGAGTGTTATTTATTTTCTTCTCTGTTTTTGTTTTGTTTTGTTTCGTTTCGTTTCGTTTCGTTTCTTTTTTTTTTTCGTTTCTTTTTGGTCCATTTTCTTTTCCAATTTTTTTCTCTATTCCGTTTTGTTTCGTTTTGGTTCCATCGGTAAATTTTAAAATATCTTAGACGTATGTGTGCGAACCCGTGAAATTTATCGCGCGTTAGAATATTCGCCGTTTCGAGCTCGACTCGTATGGTTTTTCCGGTAGATTAGTTATCGGTCAATGGCTCGTGTGCTTGTTTCGTCGTCGTAGTCGTTGAAAAGAAACGAGCCGGATTCGCTCGATGTCGCCAATATTTTCGAGCGTTAAGAAAATAAAACTCAAGATGTCGTATAAATTATTCGGATTATCGGATATTATGACAAACGATTAATTGAAAATACATTTGTTGCTCGTTAACGAGAAACAATTAAAAAGCATTGAACGTTGAAAGAGTAAAAAGGGCTACGAACAAGAAGAGCGTTCCTTTTTCTTTTATCGAAGGTTATGTAAAAAAAAAAAAAAAAAAAGAAAAAAAAAGAAAAAAAAAGAAGGAAAAAAAAAAAAAAAAATAAAATGAAATAAAAATAAAAATCCCGCAAAGCAAATCGATTCGCAAAGGAATAACTGGTATAATCGTCGTCGACTTTGAGGTTTAAATAAAGAGATGTAATCGGGTTCGACCAATTAAGGCTCTCCCTCTCTCTCTCTCTCTCTCTCTCTCTCTCTCTCTCTCTTTTTACTTGTTTCTTTCAATAAAGAAGAGGAAATAGTCGTCGTAGTGATAAAACCAGCTACAAAATTTAGTTTCTTCCACGTTATTTATTTATTTATTTCGTTATAAAAGTTTCTATTCTTTCGATTTTTTTTTTCTTTTTATTCCTTTTTTTCTTTTTTTTCTTTTTCTTCCTTTTCTTTATGTGCGTTAGGTTCTCGAATGTGTCATACTACATCTGAAGTAATCTCACTTTTTCCCGTACGCGTTTACATTCATTACTCTTTGCACGAGGAATCTCGAAAATGAAATGACCTCGCTTATAAATTTCACTTCCCTTTTCGCTGCGTAGGTAGGTAGGTACACCTACTACTACTCGAGTTCCGGGCAGATGCCGAGAGGTTAATTAGATTAAAAAGAGGAGAATTAATTCGTTCAGAGTTTCATTGCTCGGTAGCGTCGTAAACGTAATTCCATTCGTCGTTTATGCTTTTTGAGAATGCAAATTTACTAAGGGTTATCAGTGATAAGAAGACAGAAGTGAGAGAGAACTCTTTTAACTAAGATCTCTCTCTCTCTCTCTCTCTCTCTTTTTCTTTTTCAAATGAAAAGAAAGGGGAAGAAAGGAAAAAAAGAAAACGTTCGAATAAAATATTAGATACGCACGGTGTAACCATAGTCAACATCTTTTACAGCTTATTTATATAAGCACTGAATTACTATATATTTCTTGCCGTGTAATCACATAGTATTCCTGTCCTCCACCCTTCATTGTCCTCAACTTCCTTTAACCCCTACCCGCCCTCACCACCTTCGCAAAGAGACGCGAATGTCTTTGCGGAAACTCGGTTCTTCCATCCGCATTATTATTATTATTATTATTATTATTATTATTATTATTATTATTATTATTATTGTTAGTAGTATTATTATTATCATTATTATTATCTTCCAAGTAATGTATTATACTCATCGCATAACCGAATATCTTGAAGATATCTTGTTGTTGCCGTGGGCAAAGATAGGCCACTTTATTACCTGACCCTAAATATTGTCTAGTCCGACACGATTTAACACGGTATCTATAAATAGTTATAAACGACCAGTCCGAGTCATCAAATAGGTGTTGAAAGTCATTACGAAGCGCGTAGCCTCATATTTCGTTAAAAAAGAAAGAATATACGGAGATAATAGGTGTATGTAAGTGGTATATGTAATAAAATAGTTAAATGTTTATACGTAAATGTGTCAGAAGTAGAAGATAATTTTTCATAAAAACGGAAACGCTTATATCTACATATGTACGTCGATATATATATATATATATATATATATATATATATTTCGTCATTTAATTTCAACCCAAGATAGTCTACTTCGAAGACTACTTAGTTACCTCAAAGCTTTCGATTGCGGCACCATTGTACATATCGTTCGCGCTAAGATTTCTCGCGGTAAGATAGCCTCGCTCTGGTTACCATATATATATATATATATATATATATATATATATATATATATATATCTTATAATATGGTAGGAAGGAGATAAGGACGACATGTATGTCGACGAGTCACACAAGATAAGACCGAAGAACCGGGCCGCTTACCGCTGGGGAACTTCCTCATTTCTCAACCCCTTCCGCACTTATCGTCCGGATTATGTGCCATTTCCATA
>NC_062188.1:17907146-17909646 GCF_912470025.1 Vespa velutina | reverse complement strand
TGTGTGTGTGTGTGTGTACGTATGTGTGTACTCCGTCCTCTCCTCGTTTAACGTCAATTCCAATCGAGCACGTTTAATTGACAAGCATGCCGTCGAAAGAAATGTATTCGGTAGCGATTAAGCGAATTCCAGCTTTTTCTTTTACTTCTTTTTTCTTCCTTTTTTTTTTGCTTGTTCCCCCCCTGGGATTTTTTCTACTTTTATTTTATTTTTTGTTGTTTTTTTTCTTTTGTTTCTTCTGGTTTCTTTTTTTTTTTTTTTTTGTTTTTTTGCATCCCCCTATTCCCCTTTTCTCTGTCTCTCTTTCTCTCTTTCCGCCACGCGGAAGCAACCGACTACAGGAGAAGGAGGAAGAGAAAGAGAAAGGAAAAGAGGTTGATGAAAAGGAGGGTTAAAAGGAGAGAAGGAATGAGAGAGAGTGAGAGAGAGGATGAGGAGGGGAAGGTTGAAAGAGGGCTGAGTAAGAAAGAAAGAGTTAGAGAGGAGTCGAGAGGCCAGGGGGAGAGACGCTCGTCTTGTTTTATTCCATCGTGTGGCACTTATAGTAAGATCGGAGAGAGGAACGAAAGAGAAAGAGAGAGGGAAGAGAGTTGCATATAGAAAAGGGCCTCCTACCGCGACATGAATAAGCCTTTGTTTTTCTTCCAAAAGAATCCCGTCTGCGGCGACAACGCGTATATATAAGATGACGCGACCCGTACCATGGTGAAGTAGTAACAAAAGAGAAATCCAATTCGAAGAAAGTGACTTTTCTTTTATCTCGATCGTAACTCTCTGACTTTGGGCCGTTCAAGCTTCTTCGTAAGACGTTCCACTGTTCACTCTTTTCTCTTGTCTATCTTTTAACGTAAGTCGTAATGCTTAGTTCGTCCTTGGAATAGCTTTAAAACGAAACGAAATATATGAATAGAAATTAGAAAGAAATGATTTAGATATTTTCATCAAGAGGATAGTTACAAATATATATATGTGTATATATATATATATATGTGTGTGTGTGTGTATGTGTGTGTGTATAATCGTCTTGCTTACAAAAGACGCAGGGTAAACGAGCATCGTTTTCGCTCCTTTATGGAATTAGTTTCACCTAACAGCAGAACCCAGTAAGTATAATAATAAGCCCAAAGAGCGTCCGAAATAGGACTACCGCAAGCTTGAAGCCCCCTTAATCATAGGCGAAACGAAACGTTGCGCATGTCAGTAACACACGCAGAACGTTGCTTGCGGTACGTGATGAATCAAGGGTGGAGAGGGGAGGGGGGTGGTGAGGGCGAAGGACCAGTTAGAGTGGTGAATGAGGAGATGAGGGAAGGGAGAGAGTAGTCACCCAACGTGTGTTTCAATATCGAAGGGCGAAACGAACGTACTCGCTTGTGGAGATAGTAGTAGTACCTACTTCGTTATAAACCAGGCTTTTCAATTAAGCCGATGACTCTTCGAGATACATACATATATAGGTACATACATGCATATATACAGGCATACCATACATATACGCGAATATAATTCGATATATTCGTAAGTTTAAAGAAGATTTTATTATTTTCAATTCCATGATAAAACGGATAAAGGGTAAAAGCTTCTTAATATTCACACGTGAAATAATATAACGTAAGTTGGTGGATGAGCGAGGTATTATAACCGGCAAGAGATACTTCTTAAAGATCTGAAGAGAATGAGAAAGGAGAAGAAGAATAGAATAGGAAGACGTAAGAAGGTGCCGCCTGCGTGTTCAGACGTAGTACGAGGGTGCCGCCGCGGTGCTACTGGATGGAATCCGGTTTTCCTTAATTACAACGACCCTCTTCTGTCCCATTAATAAGCGGCCTAAACAAACTGCCGTCATATAAATACTTGGATTTCTACGTCCGTCCACTCTCTTTCTCTCTCTCTCGCGAACAACCAACCGCCTTCGTTCGTCTTTCTCATTCTCTCTCTCTCTCTCTCTCTCTCTCTCTCTCTCTCTCTCTCTCTCTCTCTATCTGTCTTTCCGCACCTCCTTCTCATCCGCGTCGTCCTGCATCTCTTCCACCTTTACCACCATCTAGCTTCTATCTCCCTTTACCAACTCCCTCCCTCCACTTTCCTCCCTCTCCCCTTAGCCTAGTCCTTTACTCCTCCCACCTTCGTCTCTATAATTAAATTTGCACTGTGCTTCGTGAGTTTGGCTCCTCCGTTCATTTAATCGGACACCGGGCGTTAGTATAATTAAAAGCACATCTCTTTTGGAATTCGCTTCATCCAGACTACCACCTCCATTCATCCACGAAGCCCTTCCACCGGCTTCCAACGCCCTTCTATCTTGTTCTCTTTCTCTATCTATCTCTATCTATTTCTCTCTTTATCTCCCTCTCTCTCTTTCTCTCTCTCTCTTTATTTCTCACTCACTCTTTCCACACTTCCGTTGGATATCCTCTCGTTCCCTAATTGCGAGGTACACTGTTGTCCGTACGTGTTTTTGGCGTTTCTATGCACCACTGCATTCTTCCTATCTGTCTCT
>NC_062188.1:17897146-17904646 GCF_912470025.1 Vespa velutina | reverse complement strand
TTTGTTCCATCGGTGGAAAGTTCCATCGAGGTGAAGCTAAATAAGAGCCGCGATTAATTCAGTCCCGTTTCGAGCGAGAGCGCGCGGCTTCCATTAAAGATTCGCATCGTTGTTCGCTCTTACACCATCGCTATTATTATTATTATTATTATTATTATTTTTGCGGTCTTTTCTCTCTCTTTCTCTCTCTCTCTTTCTCTCTCTCTTCTCTCTCTCTCTTCTCTCTCTTCCCATCGTTCGGCCAACGAAATTTTTCCCGTATACGTCAGTAATCATATTTCACCTGTGTCTGTCCGTCCATTCGTCCGTCCTATCGTAAAATAGGAAAATCGCATAAAGTTAAAACCCTACTTAGGGTACCTAGATATATTATTTCGATATTAGGCTTCTATAAAAGACAGACCATAGAGAGGAGTGGCACGTAAAGCCACGGTGAACGAGAAAATGGGGGTGAAAGGGCTGGAAGGGACGGAGTGCGCGCCGGCTCGCAATATTTCGCGTTCATAGCGTTGCTAAGCCGCAACTAACCGCCTTGTTAGGAAGTTACTCCTCCTCGACCTCTTGCCGCTCTCCTCTTCTCCTCCTCCTCTTCTTCCTTCTCCTCCTATTCCCCTCTTCACCATCTTCCGGCTTCTCCTCTTCCACCTTCACCTCCTTGGTTTGTCCATCCTCCTCTCTTTCGAGCACAGCACAGCACAGCATAGCATAGCACAGCACAGCACAGCATAGCACAGTACAGCACAGTACAACACAGCAAAGCACCCAACGACTTCGCGTCCGTCCTTCCTCTCCTTATCCCTCTTCTACCCATTCTACCGTCGTCTACCCTCTACCCCACTCCCACACTTCTCGTAGCACACACCGGATACTAAATCATAACTTGAGAAATTCGCGTGCATCGCGCGCGCGGAACACCTTTAAGACCTTCGAGGAAACTTGGCAAAGCTCGTGGATACTGCTGCCCTTGCAAACCTTTGATAACTAAGTACGTACCCTACCTACCTCCCACCGTGTATCCTATTCCTTTCCGATCCTCTCTTCTCCTCTCCTCTCCTCTTCTCTCCTCTCTTCTCTTCTCTTCTCTTCTCTTCTCCTTTCATTCCACTACTTCCTCCTCTTAGATCTTCGCTCGCGCGATAGTTATGTATCACCATTAAACCTAATTGTGGGCCATGACTTTCCTTACCATCTCTTACCAAGGTCTCTTACCACCAAGACCACCAGCACCACCACCACCACCACCACCATCATACTCTCATCTCGTAATCGGCCTTTGTCGCGTCGAAAGCGTCAAAATTGTCCATGCTCGTCCACCAAGAAAGTCCATCAAGTTTCTCTCCTTTTCTCTCTTCTCTGTCTGTCTCTCTCTCTTCTCTCTCTCTCTCTCTCTCTCTCTCTTTCTCTCTCTCTTTCTCTCTATTGTTTCAAGAGTTAGAAATGGATAACTCTCTCTCTCTCTCTCTCTCTCTCTCTCTCACTCTTTCTCTTTCTCCTTCTCTTGAATCTCCCGTTCGTTTTTCTCGCTATCGTGGCTTCTCGTTTGAACGATAATCCAAGCTCGTATCGTATCATTCCATCCGTAGACATGGAATACGTGTGTTACATTGGGAATCATGTGAAATAGCATCGTTGAAACGATAGCCGAGTTTACGAGTTCGATTATTCCAATCGATTTGTAAAGTTTACCAAGCGATTGTATTTGACGTTCGAAAAATAAAAAAAAGGAAAAAAAAAGAGATGATAAAAAAATTAAAAAAGATTAGAAAAAAGAAGAAATCAAAAAAATAAAAAATAAAAAAGAAATCAAAAAGAAGAAAAACATAGAATATCGATTCAAAGTGGTCAGGAAAATATTTGATAAAAATTTGTCACGGGTATTATCGTAGTTACTATATATACAATACGGATATACATATATATATATATATATATATATATATATATATATATATATATATATACAGAGAGAGAGAGAGAAAGAGAGAGAGAGAGAGAGAGAGAGAGAGAGAGAGTGAGTGAGGGAGAGAGAGAGAATGCACTAACAGCAACCCCTCTGTATGAAATTTGATGAGATTATAATTGATACGTTTTTTTTCACGTATAGACGTTCTATTATTCGAGCATTTAACATAACAATAAATAATTCATGGTTACGTCGATGAATAATTAACCATATAGAGCCGTTCGTTCAGATATCTTTGTTATCGAGGAGATGAAAATGTATATGAAAATCTATCGGAGTATATATATATATATATATATATATATATATATATATATATATATATATATGTATCATATTCAATCGTATTTCGACGATTTCCGCATTAATTTCTTCATTATTGCTTTATAATTTTTAATCGATATTGAATTATTAACGATTATTATTATATCTTATCCTATAATAAGAACGAAGTTATTAGTACTTAACGTATTTTGTGCTTATAACTAAGATTGAAAATCTTTCGATAATGCTTCTTATTACGTTGATGCAAAGTGTACGATCGTATATATATATATATATATATATATATATATATATATATATGTACGGGATACATAGATAGATAGATGAATAGATAGATAGATGAATAGATAGATAGATAGATAGATAGATAGATAGATAGAGAGAGATGTTTGAGCGTGGTAAATCTTGCTACGTGCTTTATCCAGCTTATCTCAGCCGATATATGACGTTATTAAATACGTGCCCGCATTAAGTAGGTATACCCCTTATAGATAGAACGTTACAAAATTCCAACGTAATAGCGTAACAAATTATCGAGGAGCAGAAAACCATGATAACGCGTTCCTCCATTTCGTAACAAAATGAATACGCTTTTTATCCTTTCGATTTGTTCACTTTTTCTCTATCGGCTTTTCATTTAAAAGGACTGTTTATTCCGCTCCGTTAATTAACCTTTAGACGTAAGGTAGAATTAATTGAGAATAAAAGGAGAAATAGCTGAAAGAGAGAGAGAGAGAGAGAGAGAGAGAGAGAGGAATATGAGTTTTTATTCTGAAAGAAGAACATTCTATGAGCGCGCGAGGGTGTATGTATGTGTGTATATATATATAAGTCTGCCATCAAAAGCGAACCTTAATAAACCGATTAAATGTTTAACATACGTTAGTAGTAGTATATATATAATTTTTAACTCATCATGGATTTTTTTTTTCTTTTTCAGGTATGTACCAGATGAATGATTCAATTGGTTTTTATCCCATTGGGAGATAGCTATATCTATGTCGACCGTAATATAGTAAGTTTAAAACATATTATATTATTACATATAGTTATTTATTTATTTTTTTTTATGTCTTTTTTTTTTTTTAAATACGATCGTAATACATAATAACGAGATTTCTTTCGTGAAATTTTAAATAAATCACGATATTAAACAATCTATATTCTTCTTTGTCATATTCGTACAATTACGTATGTACGTATGTATCTACTTATTATATATTTCTCACGTGTAAATGACCCGTCTCTGCTCTTGTCATACTAGGGAAAAGGGAGAGAGAGAGAGAGAAAGAGAGAGAGAGAGAGAGAGAGAGAGAGAGAGAGAGAGAGATATTAAACGAGAAAGAGAATTATGTAGCTAGTATGAAATTTACATTTTGCGTTCGATAAAACGGGTGTAAAGCGTAACGGGCAGCGAGTATATTCATTTCCGAAGTGGTAACGTGGGTTTAACGAACACGTGCGTTAATCGACATCTCTCATCGGCATTTCGAATTGTTCCTCTGGTGGCTCCGTAGCAGTTTCCCCAGACGCGGTTGCTCGCGCTTTTCTCTTCGGATTCGACGTTGTGTGAAACTCAAACGCGTCCGGAGAGGCTGCTCTCGGACAGTGAAATTCGATAGTCGAGCGAATGCAAACTCTCGATTCCTTTCTCTTTCTCTCTTTTCTTTCTCTCTCTCTCTCTCTCTCTCTCTCTCTTTCTTTCTCTCTGTCTCTTTTTCTCTTTCTCTCGATCAGTACTCTCTTGCACTCGCCTACTCTCTTTTCCTCTCCTCCCTCCCTCCCCTCTACCCCTGCCACCTCATACGATCCCTATTTTGCATACTGCGTTCTCTCCTCGAGCAAACAAAAGAACGTCTATACGCAGCATTATACACGCCCTTGGTAAGCAAAGGGCTGACTGACTGGATCGTTGGCTGGTCGACTGCTGGCTGACTGTTGGTGGTGGTAGCTACCAAGTTAAAACCCCCTTCGATATATATATATATATATATATATATATATATATATCCAGCCTAGTGAATTGGTTGGTTGGTTGGTTGGTTTGGTTTGATTTGGTTCGTGCTACGCTCGGTTGCAAGAACTTCTCAATATGCTCTTGCCTATACCTTCGATATACATACGTATAGTTAATATATGCATATACATAAATATATATATATATATATATATATATATGTATGTATGTATGTATGTATGTATGTATGTATGTTTAGATTGTTAATTGCGTACACATAAAGGAGTGTCTAAGGATGACATCACGAATAAAAACTATACACACTAATAACCATGAATAATAATCTTATCCATTTCAACGTTGTCTTTTTTCTTCTCTTTTCTTTTTTCTTCTCTTTTCTTTTTTCATTTTATTTTATTTATATTACATCGTAAGTATACGCAAAAGTAGTTGAGTTTGCCGACGATGGAAAAGATACAGAAAATGCCAAATGGCCATATTCAGAAACTTATCTCGAATTAATTGGCAAAGTTCGATCGGAGAATGGCCGATCCCGAACTATCGGGATATATTCGTTCGAATGAGAAAAGGAAACGTTACTTCGTTTTGATAGAATGGTAAATTATTCCGAAATTTTATGATTTTTTTTTCCCTTTCCCAATCTTTCTCTCTAAATTCGTACGATTACTCTATTGTATCTTTATACTCGTTATTTCGGTTCGTAAATCTCATCGAGGAAGTAAATAACAGAGAGAGAGAGAGAGAGAGAGAGAGAAAAAGAAAGAAAGAAAAAAAAAGAAATAAATGAAAACAAAAAAAAAAGGAAAGAAAGAAATCCTCGGTAAATTTCAGTCAAGGAGAATTTCTATTCGTATAAAGAAAGAATCGCGATCATACTGACGCGATTTTTTTGTCCGTCCATCTTTCTTCCAATTTCTTCGTTAACTCGGTTATATTTTTGTCGATCTTAAGGGTTGTTTGGGAGAACCAGGATATAAGGATGGGACGATAAGGAGAAGGGGGAAGAGGGGGTGGTAAATTGGGGTCGAAAACCCGAGATACTTTTTGTTTCACGTTTAATTACCCCTCTGGTTATGGCAACGCGCGTTTTAACTCTAACGTATGGCGCCTGGTGTATACATCGAAATTGAATATTCTTGGTAACAGTTATTGCGCACGCAGATCGGCAATAAAGTGCTGGGAACGTTCCGTTCGCTTCCACACCCCTTGTGTGCATTCGGTCAATGGGAAAATAGAAAGAGAGAGAGAGAGAGAGAGAGAGGAAGAGAGGAAGAGAAGGGTGACGGCAAAGGGAGAACGTCTGCCGCCCACAAATATGATACCAATATCAATATCCGTTTACGACACACGACATTCGATGGCGCCAATGTCCCTGCTTTAACGTTCTTCCTACGTACTATTATTTTATATGGACGGTGTATATGTATTCATGAACACGTGTTTTTTTTTTTTCATTCTTTCTTTTTCTTTTTTTCTTCTTCTTCTTCTTCTTCTTCTTCTTCCACGTTTTACTTTCTCTCCCTTTTTTTTTTCTTTTTTTTCTCTTTTTTTTTTTCTCTTTTTTCTTTTTACACCGAACTGTCACCGTCGTTATAACGAAAATCATCTAATGCGACATGTTATCTAACGAAATGTTAATTAATAATTGTCCGATATAAAATGATCGTGTTGAAAAACGAGAAGATATTCATCGTGGTCATCTTTTATATATCAGTTTGAACACGATTAGACGAACATATATGGCAAGTGATTTGTTGTTCTACCGTGGAATGAAGTACGTTACTCGCGAAATCGTGAAATGAAGTTTATACTCCTTCACCCCTTAGAATAGAAAGGAGAAATTATTGTAAAAAATGATCTGTTGCGGAATCGTGTAAACCGGTTCTATCTTTGCTCGTTCGTGCGCAACGACGATGTATATAAGATGGAAGAAGGAAGTAGGAAGGAGGAAAAATGATGAAAATAAAAAGGTAGATAGACGTGAAGGAAGAAAAAAAAAAGAAAGAAAAAGAAAGGACTTGGACGATCTTTCGGACGAATCTGTTCCGAGATGGAAGAAGATTTCGCAAAATTGCTGCGACTTAAGCGCACAACGAAGGACACGATGACGAAGAACATCGAGAGAGAGAAAGAGATGGGGGGAGGGGATAGGGTAAGAAAGAAAGAAAAAATAAAATAAAAGAAAGAAAGAAGTAGCGAGAAGACGCGAGTTGGATGAGAAAGGAAAAGAGGAGAGTCAGGCAGGCAGGCAAGGCAAGCAAGGCAGGCAGGCAGGCAAGCAGGCACAAGCATCGGATGGCCTGAGGGGATGTTAGAGGTAGTAGGCTGGATTCAATTACTTGGAGAACAATACTACTACCTTGCCGTTATTGTTCGTCCGACCACCGGCACTCGCTCGAGTTTTCTTCGTTTCTAAGAGGGAGAGAAGAGTACAACCTCCATCGTGGTTACCTACTATACACACCCACCAACTTATTATATACCGTGTCCCGTTACGCCATGATATTTTGTTTGTCGCCATAACAAGTTGACGTTAGGTAGACACGACAACGAAGACGAGAATTTTTCCAACGAAGAAGAAACCTTTTTCCAAGGCATACCAAGGAAGTAAAGAAGGAAGGAAGGAAGGAAGGAAGGAAGGAAGGAAGGAAGGAAGGTAGGAAGGAAGGAAGGCGTAAAATGGAGTGAGGACCATGGCAATTTCCTCGGAAGAGAAGAGGAGAAGAGGGAGGGGGAAGAGTCATCGCTATGAATTCCCTTTTGTGTGCTCTAAGCCACGTGTCACCTGCACGACGACCAAACGAACCGTACCCAAAAAAGAGTCTCCTTCCAATAGAAATGCGTACATATTTCTTTACGATTATCCTAAAACTGAACAAACCCCTTGACTTAAAGAGAACCAACGGCGAAATTGTTTTTCTTTTATCTTTTTTCTTTTTTTTTTCTTCTTCTTCTGCTTTGCCTCTTCCTTTTTCTTTTTCGAAATATTTCTATCAAAATAATTTCTTTATATGTATGTATATATATATATATATATATATATATATATATATTTTTTTTTTTTCTTTGAGATTCGAACGCATATTAAAACTGCATTGTTGAATTACCGTCATTTTGGTGGTGAGTACTGATAGTAGTTACATGTATCCATATATATAAATATACATATATATATATATATATACATATATATATATATATATACTTTGAAAGACCAAAGTTCCGAACGAAATGTTGTTTACTTTATGTCAATTGAGCCAAAATATGGAGCTGA